>NW_027281941.1:0-86988 GCF_046629955.1 Centroberyx affinis | reverse complement strand
TTGTTGTTTGGTGTCAGCTAATATTGGCCATATTTTATCCTGTCCAAAGATGAAAACAAAGAACTGCACACCTTTATATATGGGGATGACAGTAGATATGGCATTCCTGGGAGGTGGTGGTCGACAGATATTTTATAAACATTTCAGAATGTCCAAAGCCACCTTTTGAACTGGTGTGTCATTATTTATTCATGTGAAAAACTGAAAAATAGAGTCCGCACACTAGATAATGCTCCCATGAAGATATATTGGTATACCACCATGTGACGTTTCAGGCACAAGCCCTTCTTCAGACATGAAATAAATGCAGAGACACATCTTACAAATACCCGTCTCCAGGGGTCACCTGACAGGTCATGTGATTACAAAATGGTGAACCAAAAAGAAAAAGAAATACATAAAATAGTGAGCCCTGTAAGTACAAAGAATATGTGCAATGAACCCTGTAAGTATAATAAATATGTACAATATATACTAAACCACCTAACTATGCCATAACAGAATCATCAGGTAAATAAATGTCATACTTTATAGCATATAGAGAGGAGAAAAATATGCTCAGCACATAGTAAAAAATATAATGCATAGTAAAAGTGCACAATATAGTCCCCAGAAAATACACCATATATACACATATGTGCACACAAAAATTGTACAAAGCTCCATAGTACACTTATCTGTCAGGTCAAAGACCTTGTACAGTGCCTAGAGCTTAATCAGAACAACTTGAATATCACATGACTAGAGCAAAACATATGAACCATCATAATGTAATGCAATAACAAGCAGAAAACAGAAGGAAAATCCTAACCTAACTAATTTAGAGGTGCCTCTGCTAATCTAAAAAGGTGGTAATATTAAATGGCAATGAAACATTGAATGAATCGTTATTTATTCATCAAATCCGTTCCCATAGAATTTCGTAACCCTTTCTAATTCAATATTATAATTTTCATAAGAATACTTGGATGGAAACCCAGCTAGTTAAAGGTTTAAAAAACTGGGGCGTAAGAGGAACATGCTATTTAAATTTGCGTTTCAAACAGGAATTTTGTCACTGAAGCTGTTGTCAATCGTCTTGTTTGCAGGATATCCCTTGTGCCCTCCAAGTTCACGATGACAATCATGATCTTCATCATGATGATCAGCTTCTATTACTTCTCCCGCCATGTAAGAAAGCGTGGTTGGATATATTTAATATCGGCACAAAATATGAGCCATCGGCTGCTTCGATTCACACTTTCCAGTATCTGTAGCAGCCTTCAAAAACCCATATTGGTCTGCAATCCCTTTTCTTGTGGCTGCAGGTGGAGAAGCTAGCGCGAACCCTGTTCCTATGGAAGATCGAGGTGCATGAGCAGAAAGAGAAAGTGTATGAAATGAGGCGCTGGAACGAGGCACTGGTGACCAACATGCTGCCCGAACATGTCGCGCGTCACTTCCTGGGTTCCAAGAAGAGGGATGAGGTAAGACGGGCGAACGTCCGCAGACGCCACATCGGTTCTCGCTTAGGACTGCATGTGGAGACAAGAGGTGGTCAGACCAGTCTTTGTCAAGGAAGATTTATTCAAGATGTGTGCCTACTGAGCAGTGTTGGGCTCTTAGTAGTATAACTCCCTGGTAGCAATAATTCGTTACAGTACATGGCATATTATTTTTCCGTTACACCCCCTAAAATTGGCGATTGCGTCCCCGCTCTCATCTAAACTAGCCCCACGTGAGAGGATGACAACAAATAGTGTAATGTTGATGAGTGTTACCACGCATTATTGCTACTCAAGAGTAGGGCTGTAGTCGAGACCGCCTTGATCGAGTCCAAGTCCAGATCGAGTCATTGGTGAATCGAGTCCGATTCAAGACCAAGACCCAGGGAGGTCGAGACCGAGACCGAGGGGGGTCGAGACCGAGACCGAGGGGGGTCGAGACCGAGACCGAGGGGGGTCGAGACCGAGTCGAGACCAAGACCAAGGGGGGTCGAGATCGAGTCGAGACCAAGACCAAGATATTTCAACAAAATTAGCATGTTTTGAGGACAAAATTAATTGTAGGCAGCTTGTTTATGTTCATAACATACAGTAGTTGCACCTTTACTTAACTAGAAGTGGATTCATCTATTTCACCTACTTTTTCTTACTGCTCCACAACATATGCTGCTCTCAGCTTTGCTTGACTGAAAATATTCTTACCTGTAATTTAAGAAGGTGAAGACAAAGGAAAAAAAACAAAGACAGAGCGAGAGCAGGAGTAACACACATGGTGATTTTTTTTTTTTTTTTATCAAAACAAAGTCATTGGTTGGGTAGTTGGCATATCACCAATCAGCAGTCACTAAACCTTTCGGTGGGCGCATAAGTTTATCAACTGTGAAAATTGTATCATTCGCTGCTGGTCAGTTTCTCAGAAGAGATTATAATGACAAAAACAATAATATTATGTAACGTTAATTCATCCGAGACGGATTCAAGACCGAGTCATATTCACTCCCGAGACCGAGACAAGACAAAGACCGTCAAAAATCGGTCTCGAGTACTACAGCCCTGCTCAAGAGTGTGAACATTTCTGGCTTTGGAAGACAGAGTGGGGATTAATTAACTGTTACATTTTCAGTGGATTCCACCCCTGTGTTGTCAATTTCTTTTCCTTCTTCTTGTTAATCTGACACCTTCCAGGAGTTGTACAGCCAATCCTACGATGAGATTGGAGTCATGTTCGCCTCCATCCCCAACTTCTCAGACTTCTACACAGAGGAGAGCATCAATAATGGAGGGATTGAATGCCTGAGGTTCCTCAATGAGATCATCTCAGATTTTGACAGTGTAAGCATGGTCCATCATTCTGCTTTTCAGGGTTTTGGTAGTGCCTCATGTGTCAAATTTTGTCCAGACTCATCATGTTTGAAATAATCTTTATGGTCCCAGCTGGAGACAAGAGATTGAAGTCCTGAACCCTCGCTTGCTACAAATCACCTTTACGACAATCCAAACTAATGCTGACTTGCTCCAATTTTGATGCCAAATGGCTATACAGGTGTAAAAGATATGTAGTGTGTCCCCAGCTTTAGTTTGAACCCCACCCTTTGACTTGTATGCCCAAGTTTATTCACACATCCCCTGACCATTAGGATGTCCTCTTAACCAACAATAGTATTCTTATTTTGGAAACATGAGGTGGGGTTTTGATCTCCAGTAGTTCTGCTTTCAATACAAGCAGAAGTAACCTTTGAACTTTGTCTCTGACAGCTGCTGGATGAGTCTCAGTTCCGCTGCATTACAAAGATCAAGACCATTGGCAGCACCTACATGGCAGCATCGGGCGTCACCCCGGACATCAGCAACGGCTACGCCTGCCTGAAGGTCAGCGTTGCCACCACCGCAAACATACCATTCTCTCACCTGTTTTAAACTTGGGGTCAGAACTGCTGCTCTGCCCAGTGCAAAGCAGAGTCTTCACTTCTATAGTACACGGTGTCACTAAGTTTCTTCAGTTAAACGTAAGACTTTTGAAGACCTTTTTAAATGCCATTTAGAATGAAGAATAAGGCCAATTTGACAGTTGAAATAAAAAAACTTAAAACAACCCCTGACCTATGAGAATACAGGTCTGCGTGACTGGGCTGATTTCTCATGAAACCGTAATGCTTTCAAGTTAGGGATGTCAATGGTTAACCGTTAATCGGTCAACCATCGAGAATATTTTTGACCGGTTACGCATGTCGGTCTATAGGTTAATTTGCATACACACTCTGCTCAACTAGCAGTCTAAGCAGGGCTTCCAACTCTCACGCATTGACCGAGAGACTCACGCAATTGACACTTTTCACATGCTCTCACGCCACAAGTCCATTTTCTCATGCAGTGAAAAACAAATTCATAACTGATAACGTCGCGGCGCGACACTGACAGCGCACAGACAGACAAGACAGAGGCCTTTCAAGCCCTTGAGTTTAGACAATCATATTCAAGCCATTTTAAGACTTTTTCAGGACCTCAAAATGCCCTAAAAGTATAAATATTGCTTTACAAACATATATGTAACTGATGAATTTGGCATACTTTGGAGTGCTTTGTGTGTTCATAATATGTCAATAATATATTGATAAATAAGCAAACTAGTCCTCTTGTATGAGGCTAACGTGAAGATACTGAGGACTTTCATGTGATATAACACACCCTCTGGCGGCCATATTGGAGGTCCTCAGGTCCTTGCTTTTGTAAATGTTCAACTTGGCTGTCTCAACCGAATTCAATAGACACGGTTCATTTCTACGTACTTTTTGACTGAGAACTGAGCATGTGCCACTGATACATCTAACTGATTTTGTGTTTAGATAATGTCAGCTTGTTAGCTAGCTAGCTAACCATAGTATTTGGTCAGCTATATCACTGTCTTTTTGTAACCACATCTGATTTCCACACTAGCTAACGTGTCTAGTAGAAGCCAATCTCGGAACCCATCGTCTATCGGTCTGACGCCTATCGGATTAGACTCTGGGGGCGACGGCCAATATTTTGGGGTTTCCGGTGTAGCCAGCGGACATCCAGACCAAGACTTCCTCATCCGTGCGCCGGTCATTGTTTACAGTCCGATTAGCAACTTGAGACACGAGAATGGAGTTGGAGTTGAGAGACGATGTCTCATATGCAGATATCTGTTTATAGAGATTAGCCGAAATGTCGTCTGGACCTTTGTGTATTGTGTGGAGAAAAGTTCGACTCCCACGTCTCAAGTTGCCAATCGGACTGTAAACAATGACCGATGCACGGAAGAGGAAGTCTTGGCCCGGATGTCCGCTGGCTACACCGGAAACCCCGAAATATTGGCCGTCGCCTCCAGAGTCTAATCGTCGTCAGACTGATAGACGATCTAGCACTAGTAATGGCGAGTAGTTGCATGTTAAAGGACCCACTTTCTAGGAGTGGGGTTCAGTTGCCTATGATTACCTAACACATTTGCTAACGCCCTAGTATGTGCAGAGGACAGAGCTATCTATTGGAGACACAGAGATGATTTTGGTTCCAATACTCTTGTCAGATATTGGGTAAGGTGACCAATGGGCAAAACTCCCAAAAAGTTGGTGTAGTCCTTTTAACATTAACATCTGCTAAATTAGCCTAAGCTAGCTAACAAAGCCAAGAGTTTGTTCAGGTTATTTGAGCTGACTCTTCTCCAGCTACAACAGAGTGTTTTGAGTAGAGACTGGGGCTATAACTGATTACGTTCTAGAAGGGTTCCAACCTTAGCCTGGTATCCAGCCCCTATGAATCGCAGTTTTCAGCACTCTTCGAATTTGCATGGCGATTGTAAGGCAATTCATATGAATCGCCATGCAAATTCGAAGAGTGCTGAAAACTGCGATTCATAGGGGCTGGATACCAGGCTATTCCAACCTTACTTGGCTAATAGAACTTTCTCAGTCAGGGGCAGGACCATTTGGCAAAGGTAGTCGACTGCCTTGGGTCCCGGCAGCCAGAACTAATGTACACTGTACACTTTTAATCAATATAAAAGAAATGTACACCCCTCTCTTTGTTACAATAAATGATTTCAATCTTGAACCCCCCCCCCCCCAATCACTCAGGCTATAGTGAGCTATCTAGTGTGATTTTGCCACTTGACTTTAAGCTCATTTTGCTTGCCACTACATCGGTATCTGAGAAAGAAGTAACAAAAAAAAGTGCCCTTGCATGCATACTTTTCTCAGCACTAGCTTGAAGGTAATATACAGAAAGGATGGATTAAAATGGGAGAGAGTTGGGATTCAGGGGGCCCCTTGCTTGCCTTTGCCTAGGGCCCCCAGATCACTAAGTCTGCCCCTGTTCTCAGTTGTTGTAGGAAATGCCTCTTCCTCCTCATCTTTAGTGTGGTGTGCCCCAGGGGTCAATTCTTGGCTCATCCTTTTAAATCCCCTTTTAAAAAGCACTTTTATGAATATATAATAGATATCCACTTTAATTGTTTTAATTTTTTTTCTACATTTGTTTGAAAAAGTGCTATACAAATACTGTTTTCACACTGTTTTGTCTGGCAGAAAGAGGAGCTGTCGGACAGAGAGCGCTGGCAACATTTGGCAGACCTGGCAGACTTTGCTCTGGCCATGAAAGTCACGCTCATGAACATCAACTACCAGTCATTCAACAACTTCATGCTACGTATCGGTCAGTGCTAACCTTTCACTTGGTGAATCTGTGTGTATGGTGTGTGTTTGTGTGTCTGTTATTCCTTATGAGGACCACATGTTCTGACAAGCATAGAAATATGAGGGAAAATCCTCCACAGTGAGGGCATTGTGGTCAGTCCTTACTCCTACAAGGGGCTAGTTTAGGGTTAAGACTTAAGGGTTTAGGTCTTGGATTTAGATCAGAATTACAATTAGATTTATGTTAGGGTAAACATTAAAGCTGCATTATGTTTTATCAGCCCTTTGGAGTCTAAGATCATTTTTGCAATTTTGCGATACATTGAAATTTGCCTTTGTTTACCACCTAAAAAACAGTTTTGACCCTTAAAGCATGATATCCTTTCTCTTCAGCTATAGGTCTAGCATCTCATTTGATTGGTCCCTTTGTGCACAGCTCTGCTTCTGATTGGTCCACGGTCTTTCCAGGAACCAACTGAAAATTTAGAGCCCGCACTTTTGCGCAGCTTTTTTCCCTACGCTTCTTTCTGCGTCAAACGAGTATCAAATTCCAGATCAAAAATGTAAAAGTTTGGTTTTCCTTTGCGCAAAATAAGATTTTACATACAGCGCTTACTTTTTCATCTAAGTGATAATATCTCTGCTTCTGATTGGTCTACAGACTTTGATGATGATTGATGGGAAGATTAGGATCTGCACTTTCAATAGTATTTCTCTGCTTATTTCTATGTTGTGCAAGCAAGAAGTTCTTCATCAAAATACAAAAATATATCATTTGTTATTTCTGTTAATTTAACTCCAGAGGGTTAGGGTTGGGATTAGGGTTAGATCTAGGTTTAGTAATACTAACATACTGTATGTGTATGTGTTAGCAGCACATTCAGCTGTTTTTGATTAATAGTAGCATATATTCCTGTATGCCAATCTGCCAATAATTTCCTCCAGGTCTGAATAAAGGCGGAGTGTTAGCAGGAGTGATTGGCGCCCGCAAACCCCACTACGATATTTGGGGCAACACTGTGAACGTGGCCAGTCGCATGGAGTCGACAGGCGTGATGGGGAACATCCAGGTAAAGCCTCTACCTTTTTTTTTTTTTTTTTTTTTTTTAAACGTCCACTGATTACCTGACACACTGTATCCACATGAGGAAAAACACAAAATGTCCCTCATAATGCAGCTCCTGTGGCTTCAAAGAATAAAATAAATGATCATCCTTCCATCACTATATGTAAAAGTACAGGTATATGTCTCTGAACTGCTCCGTCAAATGAGGCTCACAATGGAGACGAAACTCTTTAAAAACAAACTGAATACAGTTCATTTCATAGTTTAGTTCCTCGGTAGCAACCGCAGGATTTATGAGAATTTAACGCAATTTTTCTGAGGATTAAATTTTTTTTTTGCCTAATAATAGAAACTGAATCACTTTTTTTTTTCTTCATTTAACCTGCATTATCATAGTCTCATTTATCCTGAGCCTTTGGTTTGCATGCTGTTAGGAAGACAAAGTCCACCTCAAACAGAAATGGACACTTTTTTTAAATGAAACGATACAGTCTATAATCATGAAGCTCATTCAAATAGACTGATTTTATTGGGAGTTGAAGGTTTATTTTAGAGACTGGAATCCAAGTACAGTATTTTCCTTTGTTGCAACTTAGAACCCATATTTTTTTCTGCTCAGAAAATAAAAAAAGAATAAGCATTTCGTAATTACAGGAAGTGATTATATAGGATACAATTAGAATTAAAAAAATATATTTTTATCTTCTTAGTGCCAGTTTAGTACCTTTTTTTTTTTTTTAATTCAGCCCACAATTTGTCTGCAAAAAAACACATAAAACTGCAACTCAAATTCCAAATTAAAAGTGTTTTTGGTTGCAATAATCACAAATAACTTCTGTGGTGGAAGAAGTACTCTGATCCTTTACTTAAGTAAAAGTACCAATACAGCAATGTAAAAATACTCCATTACAAGTAAAAGTCCTGCATGAAAGAATCCTACTTAAGTAAAAGTACATAAGTATTAGCAGCAAAATGTAGTTAAAGTATTAAAGTAAAAGTAGTGGTTTGGTCCCTCTGACTGATATTTTATTATATATGACATCATTAGATTATTAATACTGAAGCATCAGTGTGTAAGCAGCATGTTACTGTTGTAGCTGCTGGAGGTGGAGCTAGTTTGAACTACTTTATATACAGTTAGCTAATTTAGTCCAGTGGTTCCCAACTTAGGGGTCGGGCCCCTCCAAAGGGTCACCAGATAAATCTGAGGGGTCGTGAGATGATTAATGGGAGAGGAAAGAAGAAAAAACAAAGTTCTGATACACAAATCTGTTTTCAGTTTTTGGACTTTTTCTCTAATCTTTGATTTTTGCTGAAATATTGGATCATTTGAACATTTATTGAAATGAAACCATGTGAGGTTTAGAGGGAAAAATCACTATTTGGTGGAGCTGTTAACAACTCATAGACATCTGAAATGTGACCCGACTACACACTGCTTTTTGTAAGACGTCAAAAGCCAAAAAGGTTGGAAACCACTGCTTTAACAATGTGTTGTATTTTAAAAGCTTGTTATATTATCCATTGTGTCAAATCTCCATCTGAAAAGTTACTAAAGCTGTCAAATAAATGTAGTGGAGTAGAAAGTACAATATTTCCCTCTGAAATGTAGTGGAGTGGAAGTATAAAGTAGCATCAAATGGAAATACTCAAGTAAAGTACAAGTATCTCAAAATTGTACTTGAGTACAGTACTTGAAATGTACTAGTTACTTTCCACCACTGACTCTCACTCTACACTCCCTGTCTCTGTCGCCCCCAGGTGGTGGAGGACTGCTACAACATCCTGAAGGAGTACGGCTTCCGCTTTGTGAGGAGGGGTCCCATCTTTGTGAAAGGAAAAGGAGAGCTGCTCACATATTTCCTGAAAGGCAGAGACAAACAAGGCTCTTTTATCAATGGCTCCTCTGTCACTCTGCCACACCAGGTGGTGGACAGCTAAGGACCAAACACACACACACACATACATACACACCCACACACATACATACACCCACACACTCCCCAGCAATCACATTTACTATACCTTGAATGCATAGAGGGGCAAAGGAGATATTTTTTGGAAAGAGAAGTGCTTTGCCCATAAACCATGAAACATTTTGATACATGGACTCATGTTAACAGAATGTTTACGAAGCTCGAAAGCAATTTAAAATACTACTGAGACGCTTATTCCAGACCTGTGACAACATGCCACACACCACTGTACAGACATTTGTTCATTCTCTATGGAAAGATATTAGTACCAGTGGAGATTGTATTTGAATTTGAAAAATGTCATGCTCATATTGATCCATTGAATTTGTAAGGCACAATTGGAAAGTGACTGCAATGCCTTGAAATTTAATGTGATTATTATTGAATTTAACCTTTTAACTATAATTTCAATTCAGTTATGCCAGTTCAAATTTTGTTTTCTCAAGTCCAATTGAGCTCTGTGAGACATCTGGGGATTTAGGAAAAGCAAACAAGCAAAGATTAAATCCAGCAATGTTGGAGAGTGTACTGCTACTACTAACTTGGATTTTTTTTTTTTTTTCCAAAATCACGTTTTGAATTCATCAATACAGTATGAGCAGGAACAATTAAAATGTATTCAATTCAAATACATTCTGTGCTGGCACTAAACTATGAACAGAGATTAGTGCCAGCAGAAACTGAAGTGCATTAATTTGAATTTGATGCTTGAATTGAATCATTGTGTGCAAAAATTGAAACTGAATTGCAGAATTTGAATTTGTATTGAAACAGAATGTAATGGTTTGAATTGGCTCATTGTTGCTCATTGCTTTCAACTATTTCAAACTAGATTGAGGTAAAAATTCAACCCTCAATACTATTCAAATTCAGTTCTTACAATTCAATTTAAAAATGTTTTGGCTAGCTTGAGGTGTGTGCTCAAACTAATTTGAAATAAAGATTTAAAGTTGAAAGCAACAATGACCAAATTAAAATCGAACCAGTAAATCCAGTTTCAGTTTGTATTTGGCAATACAAATTCAAATTTTGTAATTCTGTTTCAATTCTCGCACCAAAAATAAACCAAAATTAAATGACATTAGGGCTGAACGATTTTGAAAAAATATCTACAATTGCGATTATTTTGACTGATATTGCAATTGCGATATGATTTGCGATATTAGAGGGAATGATCATTTTTACATCATTATTCTCATTTTCATTGAAAAACGGATTAAAACGATTATGGTGTGGTTTTTTGCGGGGATCTGTGCCAAACAAAGATGTTTTCTTAAGTCTGTAGAATATGATGTGTAGGCCAGGACATCTCTGCAGCACCACAATATTTCATTTAAAATGCTATTTTGACACATTTCGCCTTTTAAACAAATATTGCGCCTCCTGCGATTTGAAAATTGCAGTAGGCCACATTGCGATTTCGCTAAAATTTCGATAAAATTTCGATTTAATTGTTCAGCCCTAAATGATATGCAATTGAAATTCCGTTTCTGCTGGCACTAACCTCCGCCCATGCTAACCTTTCCGTAACTCTCTCAGACGAAACACAGACACTGATTACACAGAGACTTGCGTTTTGCCTTCTTACAAACACACAAGCCGCTGCGACGCCGTCTAACCCAGCACACTCCAAACCAAATGGCTTTCGGACCGAGGGCCTGAATTTTCAACATCTTTCCCCCCTTTTACAAAAATACTTCCGCGTTTGGAAAGTGACGGACTGGAATTGTGCTCGCTGTTTTTCTTACCGTTTCTGACGAGGAAGATTATTTAGAATTAGACAAACGATAGGCCAAAGTGTGATGATGCAGACTGATCTGCCACCTGCTTCTGCCCACGTGTGTGTGTGTGTGTGTGTGTGTGTGTGTGTGTGTGTGTGTGTGTGTGTGTGTGTGGGTGCGTGCATTGCTCATAGGGTATTTTTCTGCAGTCAAGGTGTTGTTTCTCCTTTTTAATTCTGATCTGGATTCAAGTAAAATCTCTGAAGTGGGACCGCCTGCCTTCAGTACTATGCTCTTCTTCTCCTCCTGGACTTCCTGCAGCACACGTCACCGCTAGGGTTTTTTTTTTGAATGTTTCTGTGCCTCGGAGTGTTGTTGAGCAGGATGGAAAAGGATAATGAAAGTGTGGGTGTGTGCGTGGGTTTTGAGAGAGGGCTAGATCAGTGGTTCTCAACGTGGGGTCCGGGGACCACCAGGGGTCCTTGAGGGGGTTCCAGGGGGTCCCCACCAAACTGATGAATCGTTAAACTTCACCATTACTCATTTACAAGAAGTTAACACAACTGGAGAATGTAGAAGAATTGTTTTGATCATAGTTTCTCTGTTGTCTCTCTACCTACAATACAGATAGTTATGGAATTTTGGACAAAATCATATATAACAATAAAAAATATTCTCGGATTTGGGTCCGAGAGACAAAATCTCATCAAATGGGGGTCTGTGGCCCTAATGTGGACTAAATTAGGGGTCCTTGATATGAAAAAGGTTGAGAATCACTGGGCTAGATTACAGTATTTTAGAATGAGTTTCATGCATTGATTGTGGATGGGTGTAATTGCGTATGGCTGCTGCCATCTGAAAACCTCTTGACTCCAGTTTGGGCGACTTTCGTGTTTTAACTTTAGCTGAAGGATTACATGCTCCTCTATGGCAGTGATTTTCAACCTTTTTCATATCAAGGACCAATAATTTAGTCCACATTAGGGCCACAGACCCCCATTTGATGAGATTTTGTCTCTCCGACCCAAATCTGTGAATATATTTATTTTTAGATAGAATTTTCTCCAGAATTCCACGACTATCTGTAGAGAGAAATTGAAACAGTGAAATTATTATCAAAACAGTCATTCTTCTACATTCTCTAATTGTGTTCGCTTCTTGTAAATGAAATAATGATCAGTGGTGGAAGAAGTACTGAGATCTTTTACTTAAGTAAAAGTAGCAATACAACAATGTAAAGATACTCCATTACAAGTAAAAGTCCTGCATTCAAAATCTTACTTAAGTAAAAGTACATAAGTATTGGCAGCAAAATGTACTTAGAGTATATTCATTCTGATTTATTGACATACATGTACATGTAAGCAGCATTTTAAAGTTGTCAACGTGAAGCTAATCTTAACAATTTAGCTATACTTTTGGGTAGTCTAATCTATAACAATGCTATTTTATAGTTATTTTATAAAGATGATCGAAAAGTAACTAGTAACTATAGCTGTGAAATAAATGTAATGGAGTAAAAAGTACAATATTTCCCTCTAAAAAAAAAAGTAGCATAAAATGGAAATACTCAAGTAAAGTACAAGTACCTCAAAACTGTACTTAAGTACAGTACTTGATTAAATGTACTCAGTTACTTTCCACCACTGATAATGATGAAGTTTAACAATTCATCAGTTTGCTGGGGACCCCCCTGGGACCCCCCCCCCCCCCCCCTCAAGGACCCCCGGCGGTCCCCGGACCCCACGTTGAGAACCGCCGCTCTATAGGGTTGGGGAAAATTCTCCGAACTCTCAAAACGCCATCGGATAAACTCCAAAAAAGGCACGGCGGCCAAGCTGAGCACGGGGCTTCTTCTCACAGTCCCTGAAAAGTCGGGGAAACATTTTCGGAGATACGAGGTTGTCGCCCCGGCGGCAGCGACACGCGGGAGCATGAGCACACCGCTGGGTCGGAATGCAGATGTGTGCTTGTTTTCATGTGAATGTGAGGTGGAACAGTATTTGAGGAGTGATTGTGCTTTCTTCTGCTGATTGTAAACCCCATTAGTGTCTCTTGTAGATGGGATGAAAGTGCAATAGTTTATTCTTCTACAACCCCCGATACTCTCCCTCCCTTAAGGCAAGGTGAAAACATTCCTTCCCCTTTAATTCATATTTTTCTATGATAATGTATGAGCTTTGTCCTATTTAAAGAAAGGGAAAGAGGACCCGAAATGTGTCCTTGTTGTACATAGAGGTTGGGCGGTGTTTATCGGTTCGATTTAATTTATTGGAAATGACAGGGACATGTTTTTTTTTTTTGTTTTTTTTTTCTTACACAGATGTGAAAGTGCCAACGTTGAAGGAATGGCTTTGGATGTAAAGGCCAAAATGTGGGCCATTGCCGTTTCCTGATTTGTATTTCTAAAGAATCTCAGGCTTGGGAACAAAATAGCACTTTTGAATAATCTGTAAACTATGTATTTGAATCCAGGTTTTGGTCACGACAGAATTTTTTGAGCTAAGTACAAATTCAATAACCTTGTGATACCATCCACATCTGGAGAGCCCACGCTTAGTTTTGCGCCATAGTTTGAGGCCAGCTGATGGCATTAAAAGGCAACAAAATTGATTAAACCCTGTGACGATGATGACGATGATGATGGTGGTGATTATATTAACGTTCCGATTTTTTCACAGTTTCATTCAGAACTTTGATTCCTGTTGGGCTTTCTCAATTTTTTGTGGATTGAATTAGAAATAGGCCTACTTAGTCTGTTCTGAGCAGTTGACCTCAACCCTGGTTTTTAAGTTGAATAATTTATTGTCAGTGTACCCTATTTCTTTTCAGTTGTTTGTCATCATAAGGTGAGTTGATTAAAAAAATACAAAAAAAAAAGACAAATGTTAGTGTCACGATTACTGTGCGATGCTATGGAAACTGCATCGCTAATGGAGGGCCCGGCGGCTGCCAAGTGCATCAGCTGATGGCTCAATCAAACACTTGGCTCTTAATAACGTCTAAATTTAGATTTAGAAGTGATAAGACTATTGCTGGGGAGTGACATCACAGCCGCCGACTTTCTTTGATTTGGGCTTTACTTCGATTGTCATTTATTCAATTTAACTCTTAGCTTTGAAAGGATGGTGCAGAGAGCTCAAGCTCCCTTTTTTCCTGCTGTGCCTTCAAGAGTGATTGGACCCTGGATTTCAAAGACGAAAGGATAAAAATGAGAGAACATTGACAGTATGAATATATTTTCAGCAAAAGCAGACATTTTCTGAGAAGGCAAATATCTTCTGCAGAAAATATTTTTGAAGAAGTGTCTGAATCTGGTAATGCATATTTACTTCAGAGGCCTCAAACTGACTACTTAAAACATTTTTTGACTATTCATCTTAGTTTTTAGAATTATATTTTTGAAAAATATTTACATAATTTAACTACAGTTATCACTACCACATGCCACTGCCTGCAGCCCCAAGTAAAGTGGCCAAACATTGGTTTGTCAAATGGCCTTTTGCAAATACAGAGAAAGGCTCCAGTTCAGCAAGGATGTAGATGAGATCTTTGAGACAACACACACCGAAAACTCCAGCCTTGCTGCGAAAGACTTGGTATGGAGGAGACACCAATGACAAGAACTTCTAACGTGATGAACCACAGGATCAGCCAATTAAGGCAAGAGCTGGCATCTGGCGGCCCCCCCAACAGAAGCTTCATGGAAGATCTGGGCCATGAGAAGCTCAGCACCTGGGCATGGATATACTTCAAACCAATCTTCCTCCATGATTCTAGCCATTGCAGAGAAACCTGACAAAAGCCTGGGCAACACCTCTGCCTGCACCTTGAATGTCCTTCGGTCTCCTTATCCAGAAGACCTCTCAGGAGCTTGGGTCATAGATGGCAACAGTGGACAGATCATGGCAAATTCAAGACTTGGATTTACCAGAATGCCTTCCTGCACTGATCCTGTGGCTCTTACAAGTATGAAGTCCTGCTGTTTACTGTCGAAGACTTTTAGAGGAAGATCGGCCACTACCACTGCGGGGGACTGAGCCTGCCATAAAGCCTAAACAGCATCACTTTGTACAAGAAGAAGAACAAGCTAAAGTCCAACCATCAACAGCGTGAATAAGGAGTTAATGGGTAACTAGGCAAGAAAGAACCTCCAATGTGATTAACCTAGGGCAGTGGATCTCAATCCTGGTCCTTGAGTACCACAGCCCTGCTGGTTTTCTATCCTACCAGGTTGTTAATTGCATTCACATTGCATCCCAGGTGTAAATCAGCTCCTGGTTAGATGGCTAGAGTGAAAACCAGCAAGGCTATGGTACTTGAAGACCAGGGTTGAGAAACACTGACCGAGGGCAACAAAGACCAGTCAGTCAGAGCTGGCATTTGGCGGCACCCTCAACAGAAACTTCATAGAAGATCTGGGTGAGAAGCTCATGAATTGAGCTTCTCATTGCTTCAGTGCCCTAGTGCTGAAGAGAGGAAACGTGGCTGGCAAGTCTTGTTTCTTCTTCCGAGGCTCATTATTCCAGCTATGGTACAAAAACCTGTCAGAGGCCTGGGCAACACCTCTGTCTGAACCTTGAATGTCCTTCAGTCTCCTTTTCCAGAAGACTGCTTGGGAGCAATGTTTCCCTCTAAGCCAGTGGTGTATAGTCCACAGTCTGCAGGTTTCCATTCCAAGCAAACACTACACCAGCTGATACCACTTATTAGTTCCTCCTCTCTGGTTGACGGTGTGGTAATCAGTGAAATCGGCTGCTGTAATCTTTGGTCGGAATGAAACCCTGCAGACTCACTGCTCTGGAGCTTGGGTCACGGCTGGCAACAGATGACAAATCACTGCTACCAGGGATACTCAAGACCTAGATTTACCAAAATGGCATCCTTGGACAGATTCTGTGCAAGGAAATCCTGCTGTCCACCGTCGCAGACCTGGAGGAAGATCAATCTCTACCTCTGCCGGTGGCTGTGTCTATCACAAAGCCCAAGTAGCATCACTTCATACAGATATAAGAACCATCTGCAACCTTCATGCAACCCCACCTGCAAGTTCATAGTCACCCGTGCAAGAGACGGGCTGCAATACAGGGAATCCAGGGACCCTAACATATGGCAAAATCCCATCTGTAATAGTATTTGCCACAAAAACTGCTTATATCAACTACATTTCTGGGGACAGAGTGGAGCAATGACTACTGACTGACGAGATATTATTTGGTCAGTGTGATAAATTATTAGACGTAGGTCACCAAACGATCAAACTACCAAACATTAATCCTGAATACTCCCTTGATGTGATTTGTTTTTAAAGATATGTCTACCAAATACATTGCTAGCAATGATAAAAATTGCAAGATCAAAGCCTGCTCAGCCTGCTAAGCTGCATCCTGCCATGGGCATCAATGGGGTATAGAAAGATGTGGCACTTGCCATACCTTAGCCTAAGTGAGTCCAAAGCATGGTGAATGCTGCACCTTGCCATACCCAGTTGATGCCCACGGGAGAATGCAGTTTAGCAGGCTGAGTCATGGCTGAGTCACAGTGTTCTGGTGGGGCTAGGAGTGGTATCTGGACTGGCAGGACTGGAGAAAAGACTGTACCAGGACAAGATGTACGACTTTGTGCGTCTGAACATTTAGGGATTTCTAGGCACTGTGTATGCTTCTCTCACATTCATAATGGAGAATATTGATCTGCGGACAGGGGGGATGGTTCAGCCTAAAGAAAGCAGCAAATGAGCATCAGCCATAATTCTCTACAGCAGTGCAGTGGACAAATTATTACGAAATCAAAATGGGAATCCGGGCCTGTTTGTCTGTTTTATCCTTGGTTTCTCAGCGGACACGACTCCAAGGCCGCTTGAGGTCGACTGAAACATCGGAATCTCGGGTCCAATAAAAAGACAATGAAATCATGAAGAAGAATATAAAGGGAAGCCTCTCCAGATGCCTGTTTCATTCCCCCAGTGAACTTGATGAGCATTCACTAGTGCCAGGAGTGAGATTCAAATGTTTTTGAATTCAGGTCTCTCCAACAAATATGTTTAATCTAAACACAGGATTAATCACATGGAATATGAAAGAAATATAAAGAATATAAAAAAAAGAAAATGGTAAGGAATGTTAAAGGGGATCATTCACTTTTTCACACAGAGAAGATAATGAAACAAAATGTACATTCTTATTCATAGAACTTCCATGGTTGTTATGGAAGCATCTAGATGAGTTTATTCAAATGCTAATGAAAATTGGAATATAAAAGTGCAACCCCATGATAGCATTTTATTTTTCCACTCATGCATGCGTAATTTGGGTAATAATGATATTATGAATTCAATGATCCAATTTGTATGTACTTCCGTGAACAATTTATGCCTGCATAAGTGGAAAATTAAAATACCATTGTGGAAATGCATTTGTACTTTCCAGTTTTCATTATCATGGGGATTATCATTATTATTAGTGGTGGTGTGGTGGGGATGGTAGTAGTAGTAGTAGTAGTAGTGGGCTAACATGTCATAGATGCAGATAATGAGTCACAAAAATAGTATTACTGTTGAATTTAAAATTTAATTATGACCCATATTAAAGTGGAAAATAATGCTTTAATAATGGATTGCATTCTCAATCTTTGGTTTGCATTAACATTTAAAATAAAGTAACCTGTATGCTTCCATAATAACCATGCAAGTTCTATGAATAAAAAGTTATATTTTTTCATTATTATCATTAATATTTTTTTTT
This sequence comes from Centroberyx affinis, assembly GCF_046629955.1. Classification (NCBI taxonomy): domain Eukaryota; kingdom Metazoa; phylum Chordata; class Actinopteri; order Beryciformes; family Berycidae; genus Centroberyx; species Centroberyx affinis. The sequence continues at coordinate 69,346 of NW_027281941.1, read as the reverse complement.
GTGTGACAGCAACAGTAGTTAATGAGTCACAGAAACCAGTATGATTATATTAGCATTGGGTATTATTAATGAATTTAAATTTAAATTCAATTTAAATTAATTTCAATGTTATTGTTTGCATTGCCATGTGAGTGAAGTTAACATGATATGCTGACAATAGAAACCAATAGCGCCCCCTAGAGCTCACGTAGCCACCCGGACACAAAGACGTGAAGGAATTTCCGGTGACGTCACTGCGTATGTCCATAACAGGGCTGCAGCTGTCTGAGAGCAACAATAACAAGCCCTAACCGACAACTTATACACGGCTGAAACACTATCTGACAGCCCAAAATCTCACCGAATCTCACAAAATGCGGCTGTCGAATTAATTCTGGCCTCCGCTTCTTCGTCGTCCGAGTCGGAAACCGGCGGAGCGTCGCGGCCACCGCCGCGGAAGAAACACCGAGACTCGGCCGCAGAGGGAGCAGGGCAGTTCGGGGCTGCAACTGGGTCAGTGGGCCTGTCCGCGGCTGTACCGGTGCTTTTGACTTTCCCGTATTCCGCCGTCGCGCCTGTCATTCGTTTAAATCCACACGGCGTCACCCGCATAAACCCTCGTAACATGCAGGCCAACGGGGCAGGACAGGACCGGGATTCAGAGCTGTCCTGCCAAAACGGTGCTCAAAACGGCGAGTCGTCCTCCGCCGGGGGAGCTCACACCAACGGACTTGTGTCAGTCACTAACAATGGAAACTCTGTCAGCAACAACAACAACGGAGTGTCAGCCCAGCCTGCGTCCAACAACACCAACACCGCTTCGGATGCCAATTCCACCGTCAAGAAGAAGAAACGTCTGTCTCAGTCTGAGGAAGATGTCATCAGATTGATAGGGCAACATCTACACGATTTAGGACTGAAGTAAGTAAGCCAGTTTACTGTGTCATCGTCCAGGCAAGGCTTTCTAGCCAGCTGTCAGATGAATCATCTTACTCAAATCCACCATGAAAGCAGGACTATCATGATGACCTTTAGACCCTGTTTAGTGTTTTTCTCTGTTGTATGGAGAAGATGGTACACCAAACTCCATTTTAAAAACATGGCAAGTAATGCTGTCTTGCTTATCGGCAGTGCACACACCTCGTTGAACATGACTGAAGACATTTTACGAATCGTTAGGAGTCGCTGATACATTCGGCACATATATAATCCACCAACCGAGGCTACTTATTTCAATGAAATTTCAACTTTTAGAAGTGGTTCTGCGATTCCCAGCTCTGTCAGGCTGATTCCCAAAGGGTCCTGTATCAGGGCCAGTCATTCCCACGATCTTGATCTGCCTCCACCAAAATACACCGCGGAGGGCGGTAGTGAGCAGTGTGACCCATAATAAGTTTGGATTTATTACAATGCAGCTTGGTGGATCATGTATGCCGAATTGAAGAGTGGCTCCTAAACATTCGGATAAACTCTCAAGTCGTTATGTACGTTTGTCAGTAAGCAAGGCGGCTTAAAATTGCCAGATTTTAGAACCGAGTTTGGCGTGAGATTTTCTCCATAAGAGATAACTGCAGGGGGAAAGATGGTCTTATCAACACTGGCAACATGTCACCCTCACCTGCTGTAAAAATGTGAATCGACACTATAGATTAGACCATAGTATTAGATGTACTTCATCGTCATGGACTAGTTCTCTAATTGACACACAGTGGGAGAGGATCATATGTGTAAAGCTTACAGACAGGGATGTGGAGGGTAAAACCCACCAAAACTCAGTTTACCCACTTTTTTTAGGCTGACATAAATCCTCATGACCTAAATTCTTAGTATACACCACAGTAATTGTATCAAAGGAATGTTAAGTTATGTGAGGACAGGATCCTCTAAGGAGAAAAAAAGGAATAAATTGGAATAAATAAATTTTTTACAGATTAAATTTGCTGATAGACTGTCGTTGAAAAGTAGCCTGCTAAAAATCTAATCCGCGCTTAGGCCTACTTGGCTTGTGGGTGCAGAAACAGAGTCATATATTATTGATCTGTTTTTCTATCACATGACAAGGCTTTAGCCACAATTTGTGAAATGACCACACAAGTTCCAGTACCAACTGACGCATTAAAAATTGATCATGAGCTCTGAGGCATTCCTGGGTCATTGATTATCACATTAAATTGATTTTTTTTTTTTTCCCCTGCTCTGTATATTGTTTCTTTACAGTCAGACGGTGGACCTGCTGATGCAGGAGTCTGGCTGCAGACTGGAGCACCCTTCTGCCACCAAGTTCCGCAATCATGTCATGGAAGGAGAGTGGGACAAGGTTGAACCAAGTTAACTGAACACATATCTATATTGCTAAGAGGACCAAGTCTCAGTGATCCTAGTCACGTTATTTAGGCCTGCTAAAGAGGAGGCATGGTCACGTGGATTCAATTCTAGCTATTGTATGATTTGCTGTGCATAATGAATAGTGGGTTGAATAATGGGTTAATCAACAGTATAACCTACCTTGATCTATTATTCACTGTGTTTCTTTTTGTTTAGGCTGAGAGTGACCTGAATGAGCTGAAGGCATTAATGCATTCTCCAAGTGCTATAGTGGTAAGTTCAAGGCCAGTAATCCTCGGACTCTTGTAGAACTGCTAGGCATTATGTTCAAGTATTCCTAATGCTATATGGTCTCATGGAGAAATGAACACTTTTGAGTGTGTCTGTTGTCACGATACCAGAATTTTGACTTCAATAGCCATACTAAGTTTTAAGTAATAATCTGCAACATTTTCATGTAAATAAATGTCTGTTTTGCTACTCTCTATCACCGATTGATATAACACAGTAGTGATTCAAGCTATATCCGGTTCATGAAAGCGTTTCCATTTGCTGTTCTAAACAGCCGGTGTCTGGTAGATCTTTCCTGGGAAAAATCCTCTGCTGCCAAGGAAGTGATGCGTTTTACGTTTCTGGTTTGTTTGGAATAAATAGAAGAAGAACTGGGTAGTTAGCATGAGCGGCGATAGCTGAACAGACAAAGAAAAGAGCGCCACCTACTGAAACTCAAACTGCATCAATAGAAAATCCAAGGAAGAAGACGTCACAGTATTGGACACACTGTTTGATTGACAGGTGATCTCTGGGAAGAGCAGTGCAGAAACACCACAGCAATGAGTGCTGAGCAACAAAGATGGATACAAAATTAAAAAAAAACAAGAATCTTTGGTTTTACCACTTTAATATTTGAAAAAAATCAATACTATTACAATACCACAGCAAAAACTATAAAGCAACGTCATAGAACAGCCACTGTGCTTTATTTTAAACAAAAGCACCGTAAATTCAACATCATTATCAATTACTTAAATAACTTAATGAATATTCAACTCTGCAATGAGAATAAATAACTGGGATCCACTTCAAGACATGTGGGACTCTTCTTCAGCTGTTTGACTCCGACTGCGGCAGTCTACTGTCAAAATCCAGACTGACGCTCTGTCTAGTCTAATCCTCCTCCTCCTTCTTCTTCTTCACCTTCTCCTTCTTCATCACATTCTCCTTCTTTTTCTTCTTCCAATCCGCATGTTTATGCCCTCCAGAGAGGACACAGAAATGGAATTTCAGCTTGCAGAACACATTCGCTGAAAGTATCAAACGAGAAAATTAAACATTGAATTCGATTTTTCGCAGTGGTATCAAAGTAGTATTGAAATTTGGATTATCGCGACAAGGCAAGTGTACATTGCCTCAGAGTATTCAATCTCATCTCCTTTTGTGGATAAATATCCCAGAACGCACACAACCTATGGACACCACGATGGCTTATGATGCTTTTTTGTTATTTTCGGCATTTTGCATTGGTTCACCTGTATGCCTCTTCCCTCTGCAGCGTATGAAGTTCCTGCTGTTGCAGCAGAAGTATCTGGAGTACCTGGAGGATGGGAAGGTCTTGGAGGCACTGCAGGTTCTGAGAGCCGAACTCACCCCCCTCAAGTACAACACCGAGCGCATCCACATACTGAGCGGGTAAGACCGCAACCTTAGAGTTGATTGATACATACTCTGGAACGTCGCCGTGAGTAGAACTGCCATTTATAAAGGGAGAGAATTTCTCTGTACTCTTCGGTAGAGTAGTTTTTGTATTTGGATTTAGCTTTTTCCACGTTGTAGAAATTCTGTTGTCAAATCCCCCATAGATATGGTAGGAATTATATTATCTCTATTTTGACAGCCTCTCAGTTAACTTGGTATTGTAAAGTAGGGTTTGTCTGATATTGTTTTTTCAAAGCCAATACCAATACTGATATTTTTGTGCTGAAGCTGTCGTTCGCAGGTATTTTATGCCCATATTCAACATCTCAAAGTGTTCCCATTTTCATGCCAAGAATTATAAGGATTCAGAATTTTATACTCGTCAGGGTGGAAGAGTCTCTGAAACAACATTTAAGACCATCATGGGACGCTAAAATTCTCCACTGTAACTTGCACTAATGAAAATTTTTAGGTGGGTCATCAACTCTTTAAAGGCAGGTTGACCCACACTACCTATTCAATGGTAGGGGAAACTCTGGAATACATAGATTTTTACAAAAAAACATAATTGAACACTAAAAAAAAAAATGTGCAAAGCAAAAAATGTCTTTGCAGGCGGCAGAGACTGATATATCAGCAAAGCGATATACCGTATTTCCTCTAATAGTGGCCGGTAGTCAATTAAAAGCTGGGTCTCCGATAATGGCCGGGGCCGTCAACACGAACAAATAAAGGCTGGCCCCAAATACAATACAAAACAAAGGAAAAAACAACGGTGGATACCGGTAAACTTCTGGTGCCTGTTATATAATGTAACTGTAGTTTGTAGTAACGTACAAGTGCCACAAGATGGCAGTATGCCACAAGACGGCTCAGCCGGCAGAAGTCTGGAGCGTGCCGTCGTCGATTACCGTAGTTATCGGTAATGCAGTGCAGTAACAAAAAAACAGCTACCTAACGAACCCCAACAGAAGCAGATCAGAAAACAAGGAGGCTTCGTACTGAAATATGAGCAAATATACTTATCAAACAGAGGGAATTAGAAATAAAGGCCTGTCTCTAATATAAGCCTGCTTCCAATAAAGGCCTGGTACCCTCTGCAGTTGAGGTAAATAAAGGCCCGGGCCAATATTAGAGGAAATACGGTATTGGTCTAACCCTAAAAGTAGGTCTGAGTGTCACTGACTAAAAGTGTTGTCTCTTTGGAAGGTACCTGATGTGCAGCCATGCAGAAGACCTACGAGCCAAGGCCGAATGGGAAGGCAAAGGCACCGCGTCCCGTACGAAGCTCCTGGACAAGCTGCAGAGTCAGTACAGTTATTCTTTCACTTTCCCGTAGTACTTTCAATTGTCATATTTGTCCATATGTTGATTTGCAAGCATTAAAAGCAATGGTTAACCCTTTTATAGCGTTTATTTATAATGTCGCTTCTCTTCCGCTCATTGTAATCCTCCGGCCCCCTTTCCACTTGGCATTAACATTGCGTATCCACGTTGTGTTTAGATATGATTTAGTAGGCTTATAGTCTATTTACACCTGGCATTAAAATGGGTCTCTGTACAAATTGAAATCAGATTTCTCTGTCTTTCACCAAAGTGCAGATTGGCATGCATTTCACTTCCTCTGGCCTCATTTACTTCCTATAAACCTGACAGCAAACAGCTTGTCTTGTTTGTTCCCCATCTGCCAGTATTCTGACAATCCATTTTTGACAAGTATGTTACTATCTGAACTGCTTGATGCCCATCTCATTTGCGTGGCTCCCAGGTTGAATCTGTGCACTGAAGTTTATTTACGTTTACGTGGATTGGAGGCATGTTGAATTGACACTTTGTTGTTGATGTGGCCAAATGCGTTTTACACTTGGCTTTGATGTGTTTTTGCTTCATCTGATGACAATCCAATCACCCAGGACACCTGTTGGTGCAGGTGCAAAGGGGGTCTCTCTCATCTCTAAGAGTAGATTAAATTTAATTGATGGGGAAATTGGGTCGTTGCTGCCAGTGTTGCCAACTTGGCGACTTTGTCACTAGTTTTAGTGACTTTTCAGAACCCCCTGGCGACTTTATTTCTGAAAAGCAACTAGTGACAAATCTGGCTACTTTTTCTGACCATGGGGAACAATGTTAAAGTGTTGAATCTAGGGCTGCAACTAACGATTATTTTCATTGTCGATTAATCTGTCCATTATTTTCTCGATTAATCGATCAGTTGTTTGGTCTATAAAATGTCAGAAAATGGTGAAAAATGTCAAACACAATTGGAGAATGTAGAAGAATGACTGTTCTGATCATAGTTTCACTGTTTTCTCTCTACCTACAATACAGATAGTCATGGAATTCCGGACAAAATCATGAAAATGGTGAAAAATGTGGATCAGTGTTTCCCAAAGCCCAAGATGATGTCCTCAAATGTCTTGTTTTGTCCACAACCCAAAGATATTCAGTTTACTGTCATAGAGGAGTAAAGAAATCAGAAAATATTCACATTTAAGAAGCTGGAATCAGAGAATTTTGACTTATTTTTCTTAAAAAATTACTCAAACCGATTAATCAATTATCAAAATAGTTGGCGATTAATTTAATAGTTGACAACTAATCGATTAATCGTTGAAGCTCTAGTTGAATCCCAAAGCATTTGCCAATAAATTGGTACGGCTGATGCCGGTTTGCTCTACTTGCTTGTCATCCAGAGAGGTCTGATGATCACAGTGCGTCCCACACACAGCGTAGCCCCCCTCCCTCCGCTGCGAGTGGAGACTGTAGGTTATATATTGATATGCAAATTAGCATATGACGTCATCCGGCGACTTCTAGCGACTTTTTGAGCAGCCAGTAGCTACTTTCCTTGGAAACAAGTTGGCAACACTGGTTGCTGCAGCAGATAGTATTAGGATACAGCAACGAAAAATAGAATCTAAATAAGCATAGAGCAAATGGGGTATTAAACATAGCACAGTTCCAGCATGTCAAGATCTCATTAAGTAGGAATGCAGGGTAAAATCTGGATTACAGCATTATGAGAGTGCACATTATAACTAGGGCTGAGACTAGATATCGTCTTAGATTTTGGATATCATAATATCATGATATGGCATAAGTGTCTTTTCCTGGTTTTAAAGGCTGCATTACAGTAAAGTGATGTCATTTTCTGAACTTACCAGACTGTTCTAGCTGTTCTATTATTTGCCTTTACCCACTTAGTCATTATATCCACATTACTGATGATTATTTATCAAAAATCTCATTGTGTAAATATTTTGTGAAAGCACCAACAGTCATCCCTACAATATTGTCGCAATATCGATATCGAGGTATTTGGTCAAAAATATTGTGATATTTGATTTTTTGTCCATATCGCCCAGCCCTACTTATAACAGCAGCAGAAGATGCCGAGACAAAGAAAAAGAATAAAAATGCGAATAATATGCAAATAACCCCGAGAAATGAATGAAACGCGTGCATTTTGTAATAAGTGTAAAACCTCTGAATGTGTGTGCAGCGTACCTGCCTCCGTCGGTGATGCTGCCGCCCCGCCGGCTGCAGACTCTGCTGAGGCAGGCGGTGGAGCTGCAGAGGGAGCGCTGCCTCTACCACAACACCAAGCTGGACAGCGGCCTGGACTCCGTCTCTCTGCTGCTGGACCACGCCTGCAGCCGGTAAGCACTCTTTCATTCTGACGTTTCACCCAGTAGATCGGGACAATATCGGCCTTTTATTAAAAACCGGATACGGACCAGTGAATGTCCGATGAGATGCAGTTTGTTTGATTACATACTTATTGTCTGCGTCTGAAATTAACACCCATCAAACATAAAATGTTGATAAAAATGAATAGCTTCGTCAGCACAGCCAACACTGCCATACTCCTGCTTATTTGCTGTGTCTATTAGGGTTCAACCAATATGGGTTTGTTCTTCATATCTGCAGGAAACAGTTTCCCTGCTACACCCAGCAGATCCTCACTGAGCACTGCAATGAAGTCTGGTTCTGCAAGTTCTCCAACGACGGCACCAAACTGGCAACCGGATCCAAAGACACCACAGTCATCGTGTGGCACGTCGACACGGTAATCAGCTATTTCTTATTATGCTTCAAAGTAGAAGACATGAAGGACAGATGCGTGAGACAGAGCTGAAGCTAAAGGAAGTCTGAGACCCGACTGGTTTATTCACTGGTTTTGCTGTTGGCTGACAGGAAACCCAGCAGTTGAAACTGATGAAGACTCTGGAGGGTCACGCTTACGGTGTTTCCTACTTGGCATGGAGCCCCGATGACGCCTATCTGATCGCCTGTGGGCCTGATGACTGCTCTGAGCTGTGGCTTTGGAATGTACAGGTAAACCCAACCGCCACCTAAGGGTGCGCTCATACTATTCTGCTTTCTTGTAGAAAAACTCCTGCCTCAAACTAGGGCTTCACAAAATCCTTCCGATCATTTTGCTAAATACTGTGATGACAGTTATTAATCAACGATTCTCCAAGCAGCACCAGCTAGAAAGTCTAGTTTTCACTCGTACTGTTGTTGTGGTCCTTATTGTGGTCCTCATTTACAAAATGAAAATTAGAAATAAAACAAAACAAATGCAACTGAAAATATACACGCATGTTGTGTGCCACTGTATTTTTCTTAGTAAATAAAAAAATGAAAAAGAATAAAATCAAATGGTGCAGCTACAAATCTACGGCAAAGTTTGCATAGAGTCTGTTAGAGCTGCAACGATTAATCGATTAGTTGTCAACTATTAAATTAATCGTCAACTATTTTGATAATCAATTAATCGGTTTGAGTAATTTTTTAAGAAAAATAAGTCAAAATTCTCTGATTCCAGCTTCTTAAATGTGAATATTTTCTGGTTTCTTTCCTCCTCTATGACAGTAAACTGAATATCTTTGGGTTGTGGACAAAACAAGACATTTGAGGACGTCATCTTGGGCTTTGGGAAACACTGATCCACATTTTTCACCATTTTCTGACATTTTATAGACCAAACAACTAATCGATTAATCGAGAAAATAATGGACAGATTAATCGACAATGAAAATAATCATTAGTTGCAGCCCTAGAATCTGTACTTTATCATCATCTTAAACAAATCAAAGTGTCTTCAAATGACAGACGACGATCCACTTTTAGGAACTAAAAAATCAGGAGAAGGATTTTACTCTCCAGCGTTGGGCCGATCCATTCTTCCACTTTGCTCCTCACCCAGTCTTTTCCAAAGATGCTCTATGTGAGGATTCTCTGCCCGCTTCTCCATCTTAACTGCACTTTGCACATTTAACGGAAGCGCTTGGCATACCACACTGAGACTTTCAGGGGAATTGAAATTGCATGAAACATGAAGTCGCGACATACAATAATCTACGATTAATTGTACAGCCCTACCTCAACCGCATTATATAATTTGAAAGAGTGGGTCGTGCGACACGGACCATTTTTCTGTTAACGACCAGCTGTCACTATCAGCAAACTGTACTAATGTCCATCTGTGAGATACTTAGCAGAAACTCCCACAACACAGCCAAAGTGTTCCATACTGACTCTTTACGGTCACCTCCTACCAACTCTTCTACCTGTACTTTCTCTGTTTTTTCTGGTTGGTGCTGTCCTAAACCAGGGGTTCTCAACGTGGGGTCCGGGGACCACCAGGGTTCCTTGAGGTGGTTCTAGGGGGTCCCCAGCAAATTGAGGAATTGTTAAACTTTATTTCATTTACAAGAAGTGAACACAATTAGAGAATGTAGAAGAATGACTGTTCTGATCATAGTTTCACTGTTATCTCTCTACCTACAGTACAGGTAGTCATGGAATTCCGGACCAAATCATTTCTAACAATAAAGAATATTCTCAGATTTGGGTCTTAGAGACAAAATCTCATCAAATGGGGATCCGTGACTCTAATGTGGACTAGATTAGGGGTCCTTGATATGAAAAAGGTTGAGAATCACTGTCTTAAAACTGTCAGCTGCCTGCGAAGCGTGAAACTGTCTCTTTTTCCTTGTGATTGGTCGGCTCGCAAAAAAGTGGTCCAGGTCATGCGCGTTCCTCTAAAAAGCTGAACTTTGCTCAGCTTTATAAAGCACTACAGCACGTCTAAAAAAAAAAAAGCCAGGCTCAGTGGCTTTTCCAAAGCCGCCATTTTCTGTCTGCCTTGCTGCTGCCCCCTGTTCACTTTCATGTAAAAAAAAAAAAGAAAAAAGGAGGTGGTGGTTTGAAAAAGCATAATAGTATGAGCCTAAATTCTGACTGTGGATTTAGGCCAAAACGCATTCCAAAACGCCATAAGGCTGTGGACACATTACACAACCTTATGGGCGATTATCACCATGTTTCGGCATTATGACTCATTTTTGAGATCGGTCTGAGTCTGCACTAGTTCGGGTTGGCCGCCCAGATGATCTTGTAGTGTGGGAGGGTTCTGGACCTTTGAGTCCAGTTTTAAGTCTTTCAGTCCTCTTGTAGTGTGAGCTGGTTAACCACTACTCAAATGGAGAATATCTGAATGGATACAGGTAGTGCGGAAAGAAATACGTAGAAGATCCACCTCTGTTTTGGTTATGATGTGTAGTAGGGCTGAACGCTTTTGAAAAAAGATCCTATTGCGATTATTTTGACTGATATTGCAATTGCGATATGATTTGCGATATTAGAGGGAATGATAATTTTTACATCATTATTCTCATTTTCAATGAAAAACGTATTAAAATGATTATGGTGTGATTTTTGCGGGGATCTGTTACCAAACAAAGATGTTTTCTTAAGTCTGTAGAATATGATGTGTAGGCCAGGACATCTCTGCAGCACCACAATATTTTATTTAAAATGCTATTTTGACACACATTTCACCTTTAATAAATAATGTGCCTCCTGCGATTTGAAAATTGCAGTAGGCCATATTGCGATTTCGCTAAAATTTCGATTAATTGTTCAGCCCTAACGTCTAGTAGCGCGAGTGTATTTTTGTGAGATTCGGGGGTTGCGTGATGTTAGAACTCAGGTAGCGCGCGTTCCCCCGAATCCAACTGGTCATCAAATGTGTGTTTCCCAAATCCAGCCGGTCGTCAGTCGTGTGCAACCCCTCTCCATTACGCAAGAAACCTGCAAACGCCTGTCGTTCAGTGTGCCACGTCCAGTCACAGTGTGTCCGGTCGCGCTGCGTTTCACAGGCCCGAGCTGTGTTTCATTTCTTTCTCCCACACCTCTTGGCTCTGTTGCGCAGACGGGGGAGTTGCGAACGAAGATGAGCCAGTCTCACGAGGATAGCCTGACCAGCGTAGCCTGGAATCCAGATGGCAAACGCTTCGTCACCGGCGGCCAGAGAGGCCAGTTCTACCAGTGTGTGAGTATCTTTCACAGCACAGAGGGCTGAGTAAACGTTGTGCTGTCGGTGGCCATGTTCACTGCGGAGTACACAGATCTGTCTTTTTTAGCTTAGACAAAAAAAAAAAACATTTCACAGAGGTGCACTGATAGTATCTAAAGTATTGGGATCAGCGCTGTCCAGCTCCCAAGTATTTCTATTCAGTTTGGCAAATGAAGTTGTCCCTATATCAGCATTTTAATGACATGAGCTTTGGTGAATGTAAAACTTTTCCTGTCTCCTGAATTTTGAAAATGCTGTTATTTATCTGTTAACCTATTCTGAATGAGCTGCTTTTATATGTCAACCCAGTGGTTCTCAACGTGTGGTCCGGGGACCACCAGGGGTCCTTGAGGGGGTTCCAGGGGGTCCCCAGCAAATTGATGAATTGTTAAACTTTAAGCATTATTTCATTTACAAGAAGTTAACACAATTAGAGAATGTAGAAGAATGACTGTTTTGATCATAGTTTCACTGTTATCTCTCTACCTACAATACAGATAGTCATGGGATTCTGGACAAAATCATATCTAACAATAAAAATATTGTCTGAAAGACAAAAACTCATCTAATGGGGGTCCGTGGCTCCAGTGTGGACTAAATTAGGGGTCCTTGATATGAAAAAGGTTGAGAATCACTGTGTTAACCTATTCTGAATAAGCTGCTTTTATTTAACTAATTAATTTATTCTAAATAATCTTTTATCTGTTGATTTATTCTGAATAATCGTTTATCTGTTAACCTGTTCTGAGTAAGCTGTTTTTGAGAGTTCATCAAAAAGTTCATCAATGTTTGACCAGTTTTAAAAAAAAAAACCCAGAAAACCCCAGAAAAAACAAAAAAAATGAGAAGCTATATCCTCTAGCCTATATTGTGTTTCCTATTTTATTATCATTTATCTTTATTAAAGTACTTGGTACTTGTATTGTTTCTGTAGAATTGGTATCAGTGTACCTCTGATATTTAATGATCCAACTGTATTGCCCTGCACCGGCATAGTGTTGATAGGCTTCTATCAGTTTTACAATAATAAGGATTTGTACTGTTGGTTTGTTTTTTTCCCCTGCTTCCCAGGACTTGGATGGAAACCTCCTGGACTCATGGGAGGGAGTTCGGGTCCAGTGCCTGTGGTGTTTGAGTGACGGCCGGACCGTCCTCGCATCCGACACCCACCAACGCATCCGAGGGTACAACTTTGAAGACCTGACGGACAGGAACATGTGAGTCAGTCCCACCAACGTGAATGGGACACATTGAACACATTATATTAACCTGGTCTGAGATGGCTGCACTGGTTTCCAGTCAGTATTATATACTCAGTCAACAGTGATCCAGTAAAAACTTGATCTGTCACATAGCACTGTGTGACTGTTCAATATTTGATTTAATTTCCAACAGTCTAATGGGTGATATTTTGCATAAAGGGTTAGGGTTATTAAATACGATTCCCACTGTAAACGAAAAGGAAGCCAAGCGGGAAATTGGAACAGCTCAGCCAAACCTACATTTCATCATCATATTTTCTCCCGAACACCCAAAATGTACAGTCAGAAGAAAGGAAAATGCAATTTTTGACACAAAGTCGCGTCTGCAGGCGTGGTAGACGGCAAATCGGGCCGCCAACGACAGAGTTTACGATCATTCTCTTACTGAAAAGTGATGAACATCTAGTTTAAAGCTGCATTATGCAAGATTTTTATGTAAAAATATACCCGTCTTATCAGCCTAAATCGCAAAGTGTGGAGCATCCCATCCCCTCCTAATTGATTCACTGCAGATTCGCCCTGTTTGCCCAAATGAAATTCTGGCATCTGGTATGGACACTGGCAGGAAATTCTGTCAGAGCCATGAAAAGAATCCAGCTGCTCTTGAGGAACAATTTGACAGAGGTTTAATATTAAAACCAGCACATTTCGGCCGCAGTAGCCTTCATCTTTTTGACTGGCACGCCTTTGTGGAGCTGCAAGGTCGCAACATATTTTTCTACCCTCAGGAAATATTCTGCATTTATAAAATGCACGTAGTATCAAGTTACCTGAAAGATGTTTTCCACTATACAATTTATTACCATGTCTATCTACAACCTGAAAAGGGAAAATCATTGTTTGGTTGAACTGTTCACTACTCTGCATGTGCAGCCTGTGACGGTGGGCTGAGTAGGCATCACTTTGTTTTAAGGGGCCACAAGCCAAAAAGCCGGAGAACCGCTGCTCTATGTGACGTGTACATTTTCTGTATGATTTGAATTTTAATTGTGGGCTTGCACTACTTTTCTGAGTTTTGCCTTAATAGTTTTTATGTAAAGCAGCAATTTTCCTTAACAAAAAGGGTTTTATAAAGAACTGTTTTAGAAAGGTTTTCTATTGCACCATGCTTATATGGCTCTACAGAGGACCTTTAAGGTGCTGGAAAGAAGCATTTAAGAATGTATAAAATCCTCCAAACGAGCATTAGTAAGAGAACTATTTAAGAACCACACTGGAATATTTATTCTGATTAACTTTTTTATTTTTTTTATTTCTAACCAATCAGAGGGTTCTTTACCTTAATCAAAAATCCCCCTTTTTCTGTGTGCAAGAAATGTGCTGTTGGAATAAAATTGTGTGTTGTGTCGTTGCAGAGTGCAGGAGGACCATCCCATCATGTCTTTCACTGTTTCAAAGAATGGAAGGTTAGCTCTGCTGAATGTTGCTACTCAGGTGAGCAGCTTGTGTGTGAGGGTTTTAAGTAGGGCTGAACGATTTTTAAAAAAATATCTAATTGCGATTATTTTGACTGATATTGCAATTGCCATATGATATTAGATGCGATATTAGAGGGAATGCTAATTTTTACATCATTATACTCATTTTCAATGAAAAACATATGAAAATGATTATGGTGTGATTTTTCTGGGGATCTGTACCAAACAAAGATGTTTTCTTAAGTCTGTAGAATATGATGTGTAGGCCAGGACATCTCTGCAGCACCACAATATTTCATTTAAAATGCTATTTTGACACATTTCACCTTTAACAAATATTGCGCCTTCCGCAATTTGAAAATTGCACTAGGCCATATTGCGATTTCGATAAAATTTCGATTAATTGTTCAGCCCTAGTTTTAAGTGTAATTTTAGCCATTTTAGCTCCACTTCATATGCTACCAGTGCAATTTAGACTTGATATTTAAAATGTTATTGGTCACCATTTAAATTAATTTTTTTTTAATTGAATTTAAAGAGGACTACTTTGCCTGTCAGTGTACCGCATTTCATAATTTCTTCTTATTCGTACTACTGATACCACTATTACAACTACATGTATCATCTTTAGTACTTTTAAATGCCAGTGTGAGAATCTTCCCTCGTGCCATAGCCGGGTGTTGGTAAACGCTGTGTGTTTGTAGGGAGTGCACCTATGGGACCTGCAGGACCGGGTGCTGGTGAGGAAGTATCAGGGCGTGACCCAGGGCTTCTACACCATCCACTCCTGCTTCGGAGGACACAACGAAGATTTCATCGCCAGCGGGAGTGAAGGCGAGGGAAATTCCTATAACTTTAATATTCAAGTGCAAGCCTGAACTGTAATTCTTCTCTCAATAATTTCAGTAGCTTTATCCTTAGGGCATCATGCCACACAAAATCTGACAATTTAATGTTACCTTGCTTTATGGCATGGAACATGACGAAGACATTTTGCGTATCTTTTGGTAAATTTTGGTGAAAAACGATCCGAGAAGCAGCACTTTATTTCAATAAAATCTCACCTTTTATTATTGGTTCACTGTTCTACTGCCCTCTATGGTGTATTTTGATGGAAAGAGATTGTGGGAGTAAGAGTCGAACCAATTCTAGAAATTGACATCGACATTTTATTGAAAAAAGTGCTGGATGTATGCTGAAATCACATCATTGAAGCATCCAGGACCAATGTTCCTTTTTAAGCTGATAGTTTAGCGACCTTTAGTGACCCACCGACATTGACCAAATAATATTTTGTCTCTCCATCCAAGAGAGAACGACTTGTATTCGGGCTGCATATTGATAATGACGCTTCAACTCCGCTGTCCCTTCACAGACCACAAAGTTTACATCTGGCACCGGCGCAGCGAGCTGCCCATCGCGGAGCTGACCGGTCACACCCGCACAGTCAACTGTGTGAGCTGGAACCCCGTCCTGCCGGGTCTACTGGCCAGCGCCTCGGACGACGGGACCGTCCGAATCTGGGGACCCGCCCCCTTCCTGGACGTCCAGGACGCCGAGGGGTTAAACGGTATGACAAGGAGTTCATTCTTCTGCTTCGCCGTGAAGGCTGCCGTCTATCTTGTGTTAAATCGTGGGAAGAGACAAAAATAATCTCTTGCTTTTTCTAAAACTGTCCGTATGGTCTTGTAGGTTGAACTTTGAGTAGGATAGTGCATCCTCGTTTTTTTCCTGCGATTTCTGTTACACAAGTGGCCTGGGAAAACAAAGTATTTCTAAGGATGTGTTCAGACCAAGCATCTTTGGACTTACAGCTGTTTCTTCCTGTGTTCTTAACTGGTATGAACACCAGAGAAGAGTCAGACAAGTCCATCATGCTTAGTCAAAGGGACTGGAATCAGATTTGTTTTGACTCCCCCCACCACCAAAATCTCTAACCTGCAGGATAGCAGGTTACCAAAACTCTGTCCAATAAACAAGCTACTTGTGAGTCATGTGAGCCTGGTTCCAGGGTTCCTACGCAGGTCTGGAAAGTCTGGAAAAGTATTAAAAATGAATTTGATCATTTCCAGGTCTTGAATAGTTTGGGAATTTGAAAAAATGTCTGGAAAAGTATGGAAAATGTTGCGGTTCAGGTCCGATACACACATAATTCTAGCTTTTATGTCGTTGTAGAGCCACTTTGAGTCCACAGTTTTTGTTGATGTGCAGAATAATGTTCAGATAGAGGGACGCTCTTATTACCCAGCCGTTGTCAGCATGCATTATATCAAATACTGACCAAAATCAAATCCGGTCAAGAACATAGGGTCTGGGAAAAATATGGAATTTTAAAATGGAAACCGTGTAGGAACCCTGCCAATCATCTCACATATTCTGATATTTATCTCTGTGAGGAACAATCTTCATCTATACAGTGATATGACCTAGTTAGCAGGGGCAAGATGTCTATCTGCGTAAATCATATTGGACACCAGACAAAATCTTCAAAACAAATCAAGGTCTGGAAAAAGTATGGAATTTTTTAATTGAAAATGTGTAGGAACCCTGTATATACTAAATTATAATATATAAGAGCTGTATTTCAAACAGGGAAAGTCAGGAAATTTTATGAATTCTTCGGGGAAGTCAGAGAAATTCAGGGAATTTTACAAATGGGTCACTTTAAAGGTATATAGCGAAATGTTTCACACATTCATTGCATTAGATGGTTTTCACCACTTTCCAACTTACCATTTTTAGGTCATGAAAGCGCTCTGACTTAGTCATGGAAAGTTATGGAATTTTACATCAGGGCCACAGTGGGAACTTTAGAAACGACTATGGCATCAATCAGACAATTCCACTGTGCTTATATTCTTGAGAATATTTCGAATGATCTGCTATGGGAAGTTTATCTCCGTTGAACAATCTTCATCTATACAGTGATATGACCTAGTTAGCAGGGGCAAGATGTCTATCTGCGTAAATCATATTGAACACCAGACAAAATCTTCAAAACAAATCGAGGTCTGGAAAAAGTATGGCATTTTTTAAATTGAAAATGTGTAGGAACCGCTGTGGTTCGCTTGTAAGCTGGTAGCATGAGCCAAAACAAACCAAATACAAAACTACAACAAAGTAAACTTCTCCACTGTGGTTCGGACCAAAGAAAACCGACCGTAGGGTGCGAAGCGCTCCCATAACCTTTCCTCCTTTTTCTCGTCGTTCCAGAATGTTGCAGCATGGACAGCTGATGGCGAGCGGGCGGCTCCGGACCCGCTGCACACGTGAAGTCGAGGAGAACTAAGACTCTGTAGACTCTCGGAACGGACGAAGCGCAAAAGAAAGCTTTTTTTTTTTGAGTTTGGACCGCCGCTTTCCCGGAGGCCGGGGGGGCGGGGCGGGGGGGGCCCCACTGGTGCTGTTCGTTCGTCAGGATGTCACAACACAAGAGATGTCAAGACTCCAAAAAAAAAAAAAAAAAAAAAAAAAAAAAAAGGGTCACATTATTGAAACCTCGGCCCAGCCGGACGAAGCCGCGGGCTCCGGGGGACCTCCGGGGGCGTCCCGATGTCCCGATGTCGCGCCCCGGTCCCGCGTCCGGACCGTTCCTCTCACCCGCCACCCCAGGACCACCGAACCTTCTGTTATTTATTACCAACAATATTATTTATTCTCACGATGAGTCCGTCGAATAGTGATAGGCTGTGAAGTAGCGGGCCGCGCGGCAGTCGTTTTCGTTTCGTTTTTTTTCAGTGCTGCCTCTGGACCGCTCAAACGAAGACGCTTAAAAAAAAAAAAAACTGATTCGTTTCACCTCCTGAACCTTTTAAGAGAGATTTTAATTACAGGAATATTTTAACAGAATTTAATGGATGTAATACCCACCGAAGAGAATCTTGGAAATGCTAAACGCAAGGTTAACTTGTTTTTGTTTTATATACATATATATATAAAGTACATTTTAACTCGAGTGTGTGCTAGTTTCAGCTTGTTTTTGGTTACGGTGAGAGAAAGTATAATATTCGACGGGCATGTGGCATAGGATTGCACAGGACTACGTGGTTTACAGTAGTTTATTACGCTGTGGCTCACACCCAGTATGTCACCCCGCACCCCTGCCTTCTGAGACTTTCTAGCAGCTATTATGTGAGAAGATCTAGAGTCGTAAGGAATTATCTATCTGTTTTTACTTGGCTGTTCAACCCTCACCTCTACATTTGGGATTATCTCAAGCGTGTGGTTTTCCTCCTTGCCTTCAGTGTATTTCCTCTCACCACATCTGTTACGTTTTACTTTGCCGTTAACATCCTCCCTGTCTTTACTCCCCGTCCCCGTCCCCGTCCCCGCGCTGTGGTGTGAACTGTATGGTTTTTCTTTGTAACTCTTGCGTGTTTTTCATATGTATTCCGATCTATCCCGGCATAAATACAGCAGTCTTTCACTGTTTATATGGATTGTTTTGGGTTTGTTTTGTCGTTAGGTGTTTTTTAAGTTTCACGTATCACCGCGACCGGTCATTTCGTCTCGTTTTTATTTGAGTGGAACGCTACCATTTAACAATTAATGAACGTGCAACACATTTGTACACAAGTGTAACATATGATTATGAACTTGTACAAAGTGTTTCTTTTGGAAAGTCAACTGAACAACCTTGCCTGATATGTTCTGTGTAATATGTGCTGTATATTTGTATGTTATGGCATGTATTATGAGGCTGTGTACTAACAGCAGACAGGATGATTTTTTTTTTTTTTTTCGGTTTTCTGCCCAAACGCCAACCCAGCCGCCACCAGCTTAAAACTATCCCGTCACAGAACAATACATACTAATGTTACACGACAAATAGACGTGCACACACACACGTAACGCACATGACACTATGAGTCGATCACAGATGTGGTGTTCTAGTTTCTGCTTTTGCGAGTTTTTCGTTTTTCTTTTCGTTTACTTCCGAGTATTTTTGGAGCTTCTTGTGTTTGTCCCTCTCCTTGCTGTAAGAAGCCGAAGAAAGAAATCTGTTTGCTTGCAGCCAGTTTTGCAAGAATCCACTTTACATTTTAAATGTGTTATTATAAAAAGTGATTGTACTGTTACGTATTGTTGTGTAGGAGAAGTGTTATGTATGCATATTTTCAATAAAGCATTCAGGGTTTTAAAATGTTAAGCAAGTGTTTTTTTGGTCCGTGCCAAATACCAAGATGGAAAATGATTGACAGCATGTATTTTACACACCTTCATACATGGTAAATTTATTTTTTCAAACTTTCATATACTTCCACTCAAAATGGTCAGTTGTTTTATACTTAATACCTCTTATTGTTCTATTCTTTTTTTTTTTTCTTACTTTTTTTTTTCTTTGCTGTATCTTATTACCATTTTCCCACAGGGATCATTAATTTCATCTTATACCAAAATCATCATGGAAATACATTCTCATATTGAATCTGTACTGGAATTTACAGCTCTCATACAGAGTCTTTTTGAGTCATTACAAATAAACCATGCGACTTCAATTTCAATTTTATTTATGAAACTCCACATTTCCCAAACAGCAAAAAAAAAAAAAAAAAAAAAAAACTGCTTCAGACAGTAACTGTTGTGTGAATCAGACATGAATTGGAACATCAGCAGTCCTCCCAGCTTACACAACACTGTGAAGAAATACAAACGGCTAGAGAATATCTGCGGATGTGGCTCTCGCAACCAGACGCCTTTCATTCTGTCCACGCCGATGTAAACCTGGCGGCTTCGTACTGTGCAATCACTGCTGAATTGTCAAATAATTCAGTTACCGGCCAAACAAACGGGAGTGCAGAAATCCGTTTAGAAATCCCATTTAAAAGCACGTGTTCCCCCTGAGAAACCTTTCCACCAGTCAAAAATAGGAGCTTTCTGGCCGACAGGGGAGGTTAGCCTTTCAACATACAATTAGCGTTTGGTGTCAAAGTAATTCAGTAAACATAAGCGGATTTACTCAACAGTGCAGGTTTGACTCCAACCGTGCTGCAAGCGGGTACGCAACCGGGCGTTTTGCTTTTTCCCCCAGCGCGACGGTCGACTTCGGCCGATATATGGTGACAAAAACGGGGACGTGTGACTCAGATCTGATTGGTTCAAAACGGGCTCGACGGACAGCGGTGTAATACTGACTCCAAACGGTGACGGCCGGCTCAGCAGCAGAAGACTCTCGCCGAGCTGTGGGCTCGCGGATCCGGTCAGTTGCGATTGTCGTTTTGTTCTGCTGACCGGTCACACGTTTAGCGGTATGTGTGTGTGTGTGTGTATATCCACCACAAACACAAATATCTGGGCAGCTTTCGGAGGAGAGGTTGCTTCACGTTACCCGACATCCATTTCTGTGGGATAGGAGGAGGAGTGGGAGGAGGTGGGGGGTGGGGGGGGCCCGAGCCATGGTTGGAGATTAGTGGAGTGTGATGCCGCTCTGGCCGGAAGGACCTCGTATGCGTAAAACCTCTCAGAACACGACTACTGATCCGCCGTCTTGCGTAGAGCTGCAACGATTAATCGATTAGTTCTCAACTATTAAATTAATCGCCAACTATTTTGATAATCGATTCATCGGTTTGAGTGATTTTTTTTAAGAAAAAGAAGTCAAAATTCTCTGATTCCAGCTTCTTAAATGTGAATATTTTCTGGTTTCTTTCCTCCTCTATGACAGTAAACTGAATATCTTTGGGTTGTGGACAAAACAAGACATTTGAGGACGTCATCTTGGGCTTTGGGAAACACTGATCCACATTTTTCACCATTTTCTGACATTTTATAGATCAAACAACTAATCGATTAATCGAGAAAATAATCAACAGATTAATTGTCAATGAAAATAATCGTTAGTTGCAGCCCTAGTCTTACGGTAACTAGTGTTGTCACGACAACCCGACGTTTCAACACTACTTCGATACCGTTGCGGAAGATTGAATTCGATATTTAACTCGTAAACATTTGATACTTCACCAAATGTGTTCCGCAAACTGAAGCTCCGTTTCGATGTTGCCTCTAGAGGGCGCCGGATTGGAATGGTTAAAGGAAGGAGGGTGCATCAGTCTGGCTCCTGACAGTGGACTGCAGTCAAACAGCTGAACAAATTCAACAGTCCACCCCGTCTGGAACTGAATCCCAGTTCACCTAAACTGGGCAAACAGGTGCCAGGAGACAAATATGGAGCTTTTTCCCTTACAGAGCCGACAAAGACAGACACCCAACTGACGTCAAAGTAGTATTATTCCAGTGGATCTCTGCTCTATTTACCTAGCTTACTCCTTTCTAGTGGGAAAATGTGAAAGTGTGTTATTTCTGTCCATGTTGTTGTAATTCCTAGTAGTCGCCAACAGAGGTCGATAAAAGCTATAGATTACTTAAGGCCCCTTTAAAATAAAGCACAGTGGTTGTTCTGGGACGTTTTCAATGGTTTCTTCTAGTTTGCCATGACGGTATCGTAGTAGTGTTGATTTTTTTTAGATATTAAACAAAGTATCGGTATTGAAGTTAAAACTGTGGTATCCTGACAACACTAATGACCACTATGAACCTCAGTAGGAACAGAATAACGGCAAACTCGTCATCTCTGCTCAGCTGTTCTAAAAAGTTTTATGCATACGGGCCCCGGACATGACGTTCGGAACAGCATACCCAAGAGTTTGGAATTTGGCAGCTTGGGTTAAGACGCTTCCTGGGTGGGTCAATCGTTGATCAGAGCCAGGATCATGCTGTGAAAGGAGAGAGATGGTGGATGGAGAAATGGAAGAGCACAGAACCGTCAGGGTACATACAGTAGAAGTGGATTAGACTAAATATGGCTCAACACTTAATTTGCATTTACTTGCATCTTGAGTGAGCGTGACCACATACTCTGCAAGTATCTGACGTGATGGATTACTCCTTGAGTTTTCACAAGACAGATAGATGTGAAGAACAGAAACTCAAGAGTCGGAACTTAGAATGCGTCTGAAATGGAAAAACTCCATGTCCGAATTCGCTGTTTGCAAATCCTAATATACAAGGCCACAACACTGTATCATACGAGGCGATTTAATGGGTTTGTGGGTAGCACTCTTATTTTGAAACTCGATCTACAGTGCTGGAGGCAGCGCTGGTCGTCACATGGATGTGGAGATAGACTTGGGGGTTCCTGTTCCTGAGACGTTCAGAGTTGATTTTGACATCGATTGGCTGTGTACAAATAATGTTGAAATGTGTTATATGCAAAATCACGTTAAATAATCAAATTTATGTTCATCTCACTGAACCGAATGGTAATGTTAGGTGTGATGTCAAACAAAACAGAAATGAACGGGTCGCGCTTGGACTCAAGATGCGAGTAAATGCAAACGAATGACAGTGACATCTTGAGGCTATTCGGGTTATACTAAACGCCGGTGTCATCTCTTACCTGTACAAATAAATGAAGAAGCAGAGCAGATGGAAGCCCAGTTTAATCATGGCTTCCTTCATATGGGACTTGAGCTGGCCCCGGTTGTGGATCTCAGTGGGGTCGAACACCCCCATGTTACCCATCGGTACCTTCACGTACCTGCAACAGGGATCAGAAGTAAGACATAGGCTAAAACCTGTCTTGTACTTGTCTTCACTACAAGGAATCCTATACACAAGACAACAATACTACAATAGCATCAATAGGTGTGCAAACCACTCACCTGTAAATATTCCAGGCTGCTACAGGCAGGTTGAGGAGGAAGATGAACCAGTGCATGGAGACCAACATCAGCACAGTAGACAGGCTTTGGCCAACCAATTCTGGAATTACCCACTGGACAGACCCCAAATGCAATACGTCATGTGCTATAATAACAAACTCTTTTCCTAAAGTACTCTTTTTTTAAAACAGAGATTACAGAGTGCTCATCATCAAGGCAAGACTTTGGCTCACAGGGGGTTCAAAGTTTGTGATATAGCTTTGTTTCAGACCTAACTGTGCTTCAGCAAAACCTTAAAATAATGAATGCATGTTTCCCCAGAAGCACGGCCATATTAAGCTGCCATATTTCTACATGACACGCTCTCCCAGACAGAGAGAAAAAGAAAACGCTTCATTTCAGGGCTGTAGAGCCAGAAAGTTGAACGTTATTTGCATTGCAAAATCCCTCTTAACTGCAACAGTAATAATCAAAAGCGAACATTTACTTACTTTGTTCAGCTTGGAGCAGCAGGCTCTGGCGTTTATGTAGTCACATTCTAGATCAGAAAGGGTGATGATCTGCGCATTAAGTCAAGGTGTCAAACTAGTGAGAATCTAATGGGACGAAACTCGTTGCTGTAAACACCTAGGCCCCTCACAAAGTGGCCTAACTTACACTGAAAATAAAAAAATATGTTACTGCCACTTCTATTTCCTCTCTTTCCATAAAAACATAAATTACCACGCTGTCTGCATTGGTACAAGTTTCAAAAAGTCAGTATAAAAGTCAGTAAAAAGCAAGTATAAGACCAATTCAAAATAATAATAAACAAACAAAGCTGGTAAAACCAGTCTGTTTCTGATTGAACATAGCTAATGAAAGTTGTGAAACTATAAATGGGCAGAATAACAAAAGGACAACGTAGAAAGAAAGTAATTGTTAAGGAGCATGAAGTCCCAACAGTGTTTAGTAAAGCAGACGGGATGTATTCATCTAAGAGTGGACACGCAGCGCAAATAAACCTGTCATAAGGCTACATGGTGAAACAAATAAGACTAAAAATACATATGACACTTTAAGTTAAGACTTTTTCAGGCCTTCAACTTAGAGCAGTTAAGACTTTTTCAGACTTTTCAAGAAGAGTGATACATTGATATAATAGTGCATGAATTGTGTTTCCTTGCTAGCAACAAATGTATTCAGTAGGCTACACACCCGTGACCTGATAGAATATGACTTAATACCTTTTACAAATCGGGTCAACTAGTACAATTGGGATAATATGATAAATTAAATAGCAATTTCTCAATTTAAAAAAAACGTTGACAAACGGTTCACACTGCTCCTTACCGCTCTCCCCGGTGTATTTTGGTGACAGAGGATTGTGGGAAACGGGCGAGCCAATTTTATAAATTGAAATTAAGATAAATGCCACTTGATGTATTGCAGACTTGAATAGGGGAACCTAATGTTCTGTAAAAGGTCGTGTTCTTCGATGTGTTACCTTTACCGCCACTATTTATATGGAGTTTGGCGTGTTCTCTCCATACAGGGAACGTATCGGAGCTAGCTACAGTATTGAAGTGTACCAGAATTACATCTTATGTATTTCCAGGTACGGCTGTATAGATTTATAGCGTAATTTTCACGCAGTTTTTATCGACATTTGTGCATTCCTCCCACCACACTTTACCATAACTACTGCTGAAAAACAGGTTCGTCTCATGTTAGCCTGCGACTGACACTTGTAGCTAGGCGGCTAACCGGTTAGCTAGCTAACGTTAGTTAACCTGCTAACACACAGTGAACTGAAGCCTCCGGAAAACTTCAGCCAACGGCGTTCACAGACAAGCTCCATATCCAGAAAGAAACACACTGGAAAAAAAGGATACGAAGTACACCGACAGAAAAATCAGCGCACAGCAGTCGACAAGTGACAGAATAAACACCGCAGCCTCCATTTTTCCTCTTCCTTGTGTGATTTGTTTTCATTTCCTGGTAGTTTTCTATACCGACACCTAGCGGACTGGAGAGTAGATGGTGATTTAGCAACGCTACAGGGACTGGGCTGGACAGAATAATAAGTAGCCTAGAGCAGTGATTCTCAACTTTTTTCATATCAATTTAGTCCACATTAGAGCCACGGACCCCCATTTGATGAGATTTTGTCTCTCGGACCCAAATCTGAGAATATTTATTGCTAGATATGATTTTGTCCAGAATTCCATGACTATCTGTACTGTAGGTAGAGAGATAACAGAGAAACTATGATCAAAATAGTCATTCTCCTACATTCTCTAATTGTGTTCACTTCTTGTAAATTAAATAATGGTGAAGTTTAACAATTCATCAATTTGCTGGGGACCCCCTGGAACCCCCTCAAGGACCTCTGGTGGTCCCTGGACCCCACGTTGAGAACCACTGGCCTAGAGATCCTGTGTGTTGAATTCCACTAGCTGCAGCCACACTGATCCACTGGGCAGAATTATTAGATAGATTTCTGTCCATTGGGCTGTTTTGGAACGTCAACATGGTGGGAGAGGCAGAAATACAGCAGCCTAGCTTCGCTCATAACGGTGCTACTTCATAGAAACAAGTTAAATTCACTTGAACACATTGGGCTTGTTCGGAACCGGATACTAACGTACTGCCTACTACATACTGTAGTTAGACTGAGGAGTCTGATACGTCTTTTGTTGATTTGCTAACGCTGTCAACCGGTAAATAGACCAGTTTCTATTAGCTAACATGTTAGCTAGCTGTTTCTTCTTCTTCGGTAAGACACGATCACATTGCATTGTGGTATACAGGAGAAATTGTAGGGTACACTGTCTGTTCACTACAATTTGTAGTGCATTGTGGGTATCTTATAGTGGACTATTTAGTGAATCAAATTAACCGTTGAGAATTCGGACACTAGTAGAAAATGGCGGATACACTATATAGTGCACTATTTCTGTAATAGGGAACTGTTTCGAACAGAACTGCACTGTGATTGTCCCGACGGTCCAAACACCGCCCAGCCATAAAACATTGGTCATACAACGAACGGAGCCCGTAGTTTAAGCTCATAAAACAGGTACAAGCACCGGTGCTGCTCTTTATTTATTTTTTCAGAACCGGCACGCGCATTAAACACAAAGACGCAGCAACACAGTGAATCCCTATCAGCTACAGGGCTGCTGCTCTGTATCTGACCGTGACCTCTGACCTCCCTGTGGAGCAGGCAAGCAACAAGAGAATTCCTCTACCGAGAGAGAGAGAGAGAGGAAGACTGACATGTTGTAGATGTTGTACTTTCTTCCTCTTCTTTTCACTCTCTTGCCCCCCATATGTTTCATGTAGAATTACACATTAAACACACACACACACACACACTTGACTGTTCTACAATCTCTGGTCTCATCCTACACCTTCTGCACTTGAGCATGAAAAGAATTTCAGAGAGATAAAGAGAGAGAGTGAAGGAGTGTTTGTTCTTTGTATTTGGGTTTGATTTTTTTTTATTGTTTTATTGTTCTATTTTGATGAAGATGTTGTAATTCAGCATCAGATCATCAAAATAAACGAGAAAAAAAATCTTCCATAATAAACAATGCACTTTAGCCTGTTGAGACTTATGGTCCCATAAAGGTTCTGCTAATGTACTAATGAAAATCAGAAATGATGAACTGTGAGTCAATGCATTTATTTATTTATTTATTCAATTATTTTCTAAATTAGACATCTTACAAAAGATACAAATCCTGTTCTACATAGACTAGACATAATGTGAAAATAAATGAAAACATACATGGAGTCTCACTAAATAACACTGTGGACTCTACAAAACAGTAAGAACAGTGTAAACACTTGTTTTTGGATGGAAGCTGCTGATATCACTATATTTTGCAGATATTCTGTATGTAAGTTTCACCATTTTCATGCCAAAAATTCAAAATGCTTGTAAGGATTCGGCATTTCCAGGAGATTTTGTTTTTTTTCTTGGCAGGGTTGAAAAGCCTCTGAAAGAGCTGTAAGACCATTGGTAAAAAAAAAAAAGAAAATGAGATGCTGATATCAGTCCAATGTCAGCAAATTACATATTCAGCTCCTTCACTACCATAACTTCATCAGCTCTGCAAAGTCTTCATAGTTATTAATACACAGCCGAAGCCCAGCATAGAGCGGCTGAGTGAAAGTGGTGTGGACTTTGTGGAGCAGGGTCATCGTGTCAGAGACGCTATAAAAGGACAGAGTACCTGCCTCGTAATCCAGGTACACTCCGACCCTGGAGGAACGAGGGCCTGACACTTCTGTTCCTACTTTATTGTGTAGGAAAGTGTAACCATGTTGATAGCACTCTAAACTCCAGGACTTGTTGTTAGATCCAAAACGTGAGTCATATGACGTTCTGCTGATGTCTTTGTATGAAACTGCTGCATACAGAGCGTCACCCTTCCACTCCACCTCCCAATAACATCGCCCAGACAAACCCTCTCTGCACAACACTTGTTCAAACACAGTAAACCTGTCTGAGTGAGCAGGATAAGCTATACTCTCTGATACAACCATCACCCTCCGGTTGTCTTCTGACAGGGAGAGACATGTGGAGACTGAGTTCACATCCAGTGTGAGAGGACAGCAATCTGTCAGAAGAGCAAAGCAGAAACCAGAGTATTAACATCAACCTACTGCCATTCAGCTAATTATGAATGCATTCATATGTTGTGGAATTGTACAGAGTGAAATATCATTTCCTCACAGTGTAAAAAGTCTTCTCTGGTCTGTGGCTCTGGTGGCAGTACAACATCTACAGAAGACACTAGAATAAAGAAACAAAACAGAATCCTCACTTCCTAAATAGCACTGGACATGTGTAAAGCCACTACACCGATTCCTCTGAATGGATATTTCTATTCCTGTCAGCTACCTGTGGCAGAGATCCTGGGCCATGTGTCCTTCAGGACGCTCTCTAGTTTCTCTCTCAGGTCAGACACAGAGTCACTCGCGTCTCTGAAGTAGCGTAGAGGAGGAACAACAACACGAGGCAAGTCTGGAGATTCACTGGGACTGGAGAGAGACTGGAACCTCTGGAGAGAGTCCGGGAAGACAGAGACACACACACACACACACACAGGCACAAGTAGAGGAAAAGGATACAGACAGCAAAAGTCAATTCCACTGAGCAGCCATGTTTTCTTTCTGGAATAATGCTGTTTATATTTTGCTACATATCAGCTATGAGTTCAATTCTGTGTTTTGAATAAATTAGGATTAATAGAATGTTTTGAAAAAAGACAATCATGGTGTCCTGGTGGGCCAGCGAACTAGTTAATAGGAAGAAGAAGAAGAAGAAGAAGAAGAAGAAGAAGAAGAAGAAGAAGAAGAAGAAGAAGAAGAAGAAGAAGAAGAATTTTATGTAATCTCTCAAAATGATATGCTCATCATTGGCTGCAATGTCACTTTTGGCCAGCAGATGTCAATGTTTTGCACAATGTCTTCAACATTGCTTTGGTCTCAATGAGAATAAACACAAAGTAGTTTTGGATTTTGGGGCTTTTCCAATCAAGACAGAGTGTGTCTTGGCTATATCGCACCGCAGGAAACCCTGTGCTTATTGAATGATGCAGAAACAGCATTAAACTATCTTTAAAGAAAACAAAGTGTGTGTTACCTGAATGAAACGGACGTGGTCGTCAGCGTGCGACAGCTGTTCCAGTTCAGTGTCTCTCCTCCTCAGCTTGGCGATCTCCTCCTCCAGCTGCAGCAGCAGTTCTTCAGCCTGACCGACCGCAGTCTTCTCCTGGGCTCTGATCAGCTGCTTCACCTCACCGCGCCTCCTCTGGATGGAGCGGATCAGCTCAGTGAAGATCAGCTCACAGGCCTCCACTGCGGTCTGGGCAGAACTCTGCTAGTGCAAAACACACACATGGTGCCTGCTTTACAAAGTGCACATTTTGACATTTGGCATTACAGATGGCTGGGATTATTTGCTCCTTCATAACACTGATTTCTTCTGATTTCAAACATTTGGGTCCTATTCAGATGTTCCTCAGTGCCATTTTACACTGAACTGATTCCATTAATGAATGCCAAGCCTTTAACGGGCTGTGAGCCCTGTAGCAGACACATGGGATCATATACTGTGCTCCCATTTCCACACCTTGAGATCCTCCACAGCCTGGCTCAGCTCCTTCAGCTGCCTCTCTCTCTCCTGGACTCCCTCCTGGACTTTCTGCTGACTCACAATCAGCTGTTTCTGGAAGACAATATTAGGATTGGTGCAACAGGAAGTGTTTTCTCTGAGGCTGCTTGTATTTCTAACACCATGAAAGTTACACTGGACATTGGAGTCATAGCTCATTCAAAGAGGAACAACATGAAGAGATTTTTTTGTCAGTGAATATGTTTTATGGCCACAGATGTCGTCAACAAGTTATTCTGGTCCTACCTGTTTCTCAGCTCTCTCTGCTGCAACTGACACTGTATCGTGGCTCTTATGCTCATCTATGGTGCACAGAAGGCAGACACACTGCCGGTCCGTACGACAGTAGACCTCCATCAGCTTGTCATGCTTAGAGCACATCTTTTCCTGCAGCGGGGCCGTGGCTGAGACCAGCTTGTGCTTCTGCAACACAGGAACGCTGTAGTGAGGCTGGAGGTGAGCCTCGCAGTAAGAGGCCACGCACGCCAAGCAAGACACGGTGGCTTTGACGCGTCCGGTCCCGGTGCAGAAATCACAGGCCACGTCCGCCGGGCCGGCACAGGCCGGAGCAGCAGAGGGAGAAGCCTGTCGGCCGCCCGTCTTCTTCAGCTTCTCCACAACCTGGGAGGAAAAGAAAAGGAGGAGAGGTCATTCACTGACGAGCAACGAGTGGAATACATGAGGTGTGTGACAAACGCACAGTGAGAAATAACACATTTTTATGTCTCCTTTAGATGGAAAACTAATGGACCACAGTGCTCTAGGAACCAGTAAACCCTTAAAATAACCTTACATTTACATGAATTCACCTCTTCATTCATGTCAAATTACCTTAAAATTAATGAAGGGAGTTATTAATAGAAGAGACCCCATCAAAACCACCTTAAACATCCTGTAAGTTTGACTCCTTACTTTCTAATTTAGTGAAAAATTCAGGGAGACAGGAACTTTCCATTAATAACTCAATAACCCCCCCCACCACCACCCCCGCCTTAACTTTGAAGCTGCTTAAGGGGAAATTTAAGGGGAAAGTAGGGAAAGTTGAGGTTTAAAGGGTTAATAACCCTGTAAAGCATGCACAAAAGGCATGAAAAATCTCTTCATTACTAGTGCCGCCATAAATCAAGCCATGAATAAATCCCTTAACAACCCATGACACTAACTTGACTTTTTTAAAGCTGTTATTTTTATTGGATAATTCATGTTCACGTAATGGAGAAATGAAGGACATTTCTGTGGAATAAATAAAGTAACACTACTACTGTTTCCACCAGCACTACTACTACTGTTTCTAGCTCTACTTCTCCTACCAGTACTATTTTTCCAGCCCACCTCAGCCAGCATGTTGTTCCTCCGAAGAACAGGCCTGGGACTGAAGCTCTCCCTGCACTGAGGGCAGCTGTACACTCCCTTCTCTTCCTCCTGGTCCCAGCAGCCCTCAATACAGCTTCTGCAGTAACTGTGTCCACACTGGAGAGCGACTGGTTCTTTGATTTGGTCCAGACAGACTGAACAGCACAACTGATCCCGGTCCAGCACAGAGCCATGCTGCTGCTGTTCAGCCATTTTACTGACAAGCACTTTCACACAGACGACAGTTTCGTTTTCTCTGGAAAGACTTGATAAAGAAGGGGCGGGACTTCCTGGTTGTGCTCAGAGGGGCAGGGCTTTAAAGAGCAGCTTTAGGTTTTGTGTGAGAGTTATAAAGTCAATATCCAGGATCTAAAAAGAATTGAGACTAAATGAAGTAAGCAAGCAAAAAGGACATTTCCTTACAGAGATCAAAAAAGTATGACATTATTGTTATTATGAAATCACTTGTCACTGTGTGATAAGTGATTTCAAGATCACTCAGACCTTCTCTCTTACTGAGCAACTCCTGAATTGTCATTCCTGCAGAATATCTTAAAGCTTCTTCAGAGAAACATTGGCACATTTTTGTGAAGACTTCCTCCTCCTGATGTGTGAATCTCTCCACCTTCAGCACAGTGAGGAAAGCATGAGGCCCAGGAGCGCACTCTGTGATCCACCTCACTATCACAGGCTTCAGCTGCTCCTCACACTGGTATGGAAGCCCATTCCGCCACTCAGTAAAATAAAAAAAGCACTCTATTGTGAGGGTTTTTTTTTCACAAGTGACTTTATATCTCACAATTCTGACTTTATATCTCACAATTCTGTTTGTATACACATTAGTCAACAATCACAATGAAGTGTGATGCCACATGGAAAATGAGCTAATGGAGAATGCTTTGCTTTGCTTTGAATGTTTTGTAGGTCTACATGAGAAAGGTGGCGATGGCTAATAAATCCATCAATGGCCTGATTAGGTTGAAAATGAAAGGATCAATAAACTCAAATCATTTTAAAATAAAAAAGCATCGCCACTAGCTAATGCTGACCTATGATATTGTGGAGTAGCAGGCATTATATCCCCGAAATGAGTTTCAGGGATATTATGGATTCACCACACCCACCGTCTCGTCCGCCGCAGATCCTTTGTGTGAACGCGATAACTTGAACAATTTTTATAAGAATCTTTTAAAATTTGGTATGGACATTGATGACCCCTAGAGGAAGAACTCTGTTGATTTTGATGTGTTTGTGATTATAATCCGCCTGATGGTGGCGCTATAATTAAAGGTCAAAAATAAAAAGTTTAAAGGGCTGTATCTCCCGCACCATTTGTCCGATTTACATGAAACTTGGCACAAGTGTCCAGCTGACCGTACTCTACAGATTTGCTATACAGACCCTCAAGGTCCACCTGGAAATTTTTTAGGTTATTTTGAATTATTCGAAAAACACATTTTTAACATCTCCTCCTACACCGTTTGACCGATTACCACCAAAATCGGTCAGTAGCATCTTTGGTCCTCCCCTCTTTAAATTTTGTTCATAGATTGTTGATATGTACTGTAGTTTTGAAGATATTAACTCTTAAATTTGTGAAGGAGGCGTGGCCTATAAGCTATTTTATCCTAACTTTGTGATAGATGGTCCAATCAACATGAAACCTGTACAACAACTTCACATATAATGAATGAACATGTGTGCAAAGCCATTCAATTATTGACCAATAGGGGGCGCCACAAAGGCCAGAATACTGTATCTCCTAATCCAATAGGTGAAATTGCACGAAATTCGCTACACATGCTCTAGGACCATGGCCTAGTCAAAATCTGAAGTTTGGCCGTCATTAGTCAAAGTGGGCGTGGCCTATGACATTTTGGCTTATCGCTCAAACAGAATTTCACCAATCGCTATGAAACTTGGTAATCATGTTCCAACCTTTATGTGGAGTCAAAGTAGGTGAAACGCACACCTGTAGTGATGAGGTGCCAAACAAGACATGGAGAGATGGTCAACCCTCCCCTTGTCACTCGCTGGTAGGATCAATTCTGTGAAAATGACTATCATGCCCAGATTTTTATTTCTGTTTCAAGCTATCCCAGTCTTTATTCCTAAATCCTTTTTTAAGGAACTAAATAAATGCACATCTACTTTTATTTGGAATAGAAATGTACCCCGAATAAGGAAAGAATATTTGGAAAGACAAAAGGGGGAGGGTGGTCTGTCTTTACCCAATTATCTGTATTATTATTGGGCGGCCAACATCCACAAGTTGATGTTTTGGGTCTCTGATTTATCGGATGATGAATCTCCAGTTTGGTCTCTTATGGAGCAACGTTCAAGTAATCCAGTGTCACTCCGCTCTTTCATTTGTGCCCCACTACCCTTAAGTAAACACTATTGGACGAATAACCCAATTATTTATGGTTCTCTAAAGATATGGTCCCAGTTTAGAATCCATTTGAAACATAAACAAGCTCTTATTACTTCCCCTATCCTGGCAAACGTCAATTTTGCTCCATCTCTCATAGACCCATCTTTTCAATTATGGCATAGGAGAGGGATCAGGTGTGTGAAGGACCTTTTTAAGGACGGACACTTTATTTCTTTTGAACAGTTAAAGAAGGACTTTAATATTCCATTCCATATAGTCAGGTTCATTAAAATATTTACAGGTACGTAGTTATGTCAAAACACACTTCTCTCTAACAACCCCACAGAGCACCTGGATAGATGAGATGCACCATTGTGATTGTACAACATATGTGAAAATCAATACAAATATTTGAATAGAAGAATTTGAATTGAAGTTCAATTTATTATTGAGCCTTAAAAAAATAGTTAAGGTACATACCCTTTATTATTGGGGAGACAATCCCTAGAGGATCATATCCATTCATTTTCGAGTGTTTAGGAGTGATAATAATATAATTAACTTCAGATTAGCCCAGAAGGAAACATTTTATTATTTGGCAAAATAAAAATAGTTGGGACATACAACCATATAATTGGGAAGATTAACCCTGGAGTTTTATTGTGTGATTATTGAATGACTTTTTATTACATTTGACTTAATGGGGCCTTCGAGGATTGGGGAATTTCGGGGATATACCCTAGTATATATATCCTAGTTTTTATCGTGTTATCATGTCTTTGTATGTAGACATACACATGACCTCTGACCTCCCTGTGGAGCAACAAGAGAATTCCTCTACAGAGAGAGAGAGAGAGAGAGAGAGAGAGAGAGAGAGAGAGAGAGAGAGGAAGACTGACAACATGTTGTAGATGTTGTACTTTCTTCCTCTTCTTTTCACACTCTTTCCCCCCATATGTTTCATGTAGAATTACACATTAAACACACACACACACACACACACACACACATTTGACTGTTCTACAATCTCTGGTCTCATCCTACACCTTCTGCACTTGAGCACAAAAAGAATTTCAGAGAGATAAAGAGAGAGAGTGAAGGGGTGTTTGTTCTTTGTATTTGGGTTTGATTATTTTGTATTGTTTTATTGTTCTATTTTGATGAAGATGTTGTAATTCAGCATCAGTTCATCAAAATAAACGAGAAAAAAAATCTTCCATAATAAACAATGCACTTTAGCCTGTTAAGACTTATGGTCCCATAAAGGTTCTGCTAATGTACTAATGAAAATCAGAAATGATGAACTGTGAGTCAATGTATTTATTTATTTATTTATTCAATTATTTTCTAAATTAGACATCTTACAAAATATACAAATCCTGTTTTACATAGACTAGACATAATGTGAAAATAAATGAAAACATACATGGAGTCTCACTAAATAACACTGTGGACTCTACAAAACAGTAAGAACAGTGTAAACACTTGTCAACAATTTTTAATCATTTATGTGCATTTAGGGTTCGAGCGATAGGCTTTTTGAAGGCTGATACCAATGTTTTTGGATGGAAGCTTCTGATATCACTATATTTTGCGGATATTCTGTATTTAAGTTTCACCATTTTCATGCCAAAAATTCAAAATGCTTGTAAGGATTCAGCATTTCCAGGAGATTTTGTTTTTTTTCTTGGCAGGGTTGAAAAGCCTCTGAAAGAGCTGTAAGACCATTGGTAAAAAAAAAAAAGAAAATGAGATGCTGATATCAGTCCAATGTCAGCAAATTACATATTCAGCTCCTTCACTACCATAACTTCATCAGCTCTGCAAATTCTTCATAGTTATAAATACGCAGCAGAAGCCCAGCATAGAGCGGCTGAGTGAAAGTGGTGTGGACTTTGTGGAGCAGGGTCATCGTGTCAGAGACGCTATAAAAGGACAGAGTACCTGCCTCGTAATCCAGGTACACTCCGACCCTGGAGGAACGAGGGCCTGACACTCCTGTTCCTACTTTATTGTGTCGGAAAGTGTAACCATGTTGAGAGCAAACTAAACTCCAGGACTTGTTGTTAAATCCAAAACCTGAGTCACCTGACGTTCTGCTGATGTCTTTGTATGAAACTGCTGCAAACAGAGTGTGACCCTTCCACTCCACCTCCCAATAACATCGCCCAGACAAACCCTCTCTGCACAACACTTGGCCAAACTTAGTAAACCTGTCTGAGTGAGCAGGATAAGCTATACTCTTTGATACAGCCATCACCCTCCGGTTGTCTTCTGACAGGGAGAGACATGTGGAGACTGAGTTCACATCCAGTGTGAGAGGACAGCAATCTGTCAGAAGAGCAAAGCAGAAACCAGAGTATTAACATCAACCTACTGCCATTCAGCTAATTATGAATGCATTCATATGTTGTGGAATTGCACAGAGTGAAATATCATTTCCTCACAGTGTAAAAAGTCTTCTCTGGTCTGTGGCTCTGGTGGCAGTACAACATCTACAGAAGACACTAGAATAAAGAAACAAAACAGAATCCTCACTTCCTAAATAGCACTGGACATGTGTAAAGCCACTACACCGATTCCTCTGAATGGATATTTCTATTCCTGTCAGCTACCTGTGGCAGAGATCCTGGGCCATGTGTCCTTCAGGACGCTCTCTAGTTTCTCTCTCAGGTCAGACACAGAGTCACTCGCGTCTCTGAAGTAGCGTAGAGGAGGAACAACAACACGAGGCAAGTCTGGAGATTCACTGGGACTGGAGAGAGACTGGAACCTCTGGAGAGAGTCCGGGAAGACAGAGACACACACACACACACACACACACAGGCACAAGTAGAGGAAAAGGATACAGACAGCAAAAGTCAATTCCATTGAGCAGCCATGTTTTCTTTCTGGAATAATGCTGTTTATATTTTGCTACATATCAGCTATGAGTTCAGTTCTGTGTTTTGAATAAATTAGGATTAATAGAATGTTTTGAAAAAAGACAATCATGGTGTCCTGGTGGGCCAGCGAACTAGTTAATAGGAAGAAGAAGAAGAAGAAGAAGAAGAAGAAGAAGAAGAAGAAGAAGAAGAAGAAGAAGAAGAAGAATTTTATGTAATCTCTCAAAATGATATGCTCATCATTGGCTGCAATGTCACTTTTGGCCAGCAGATGTCAATGTTTTGCACAATGTCTTCAACTGCTTTGGTCTCAATGAGAAGAAACACAAAGTAGTTTTGGATTTTGGGGCTTTTCCAATCAAGACAGAGTGTGTCTTGGCTATATCGCACCGCAGGAAACCCTGTGCTTATTGAATGATGCAGAAACAGCATTAAACTATCTTTAAAGAAAACAAAGTGTGTGTTACCTGAATGAAACGGACGTGGTCGTCAGCGTGCGACAGCTGTTCCAGTTCAGTGTCTCTCCTCCTCAGCTTGGCGATCTCCTCCTCCAGCTGCAGCAGCAGTTCTTCAGCCTGACCGACCGCAGTCTTCTCCTGGGCTCTGATCAGCTGCTTCACCTCACCGCGCCTCCTCTGGATGGAGCGGATCAGCTCAGTGAAGATCAGCTCACAGGCCTCCACTGCGGTCTGGGCAGAACTCTGCTAGTGCAAAACACACACATGGTGCCTGCTTTACAAAGTGCACATTTTGACATTTGGCATTACAGATGGCTGGGATTATTTGCTCCTTCATAACACTGATTTCTTCTGATTTCAAACATTTGGGTCCTATTCAGATGTTCCTCAGTGCCATTTTACACTGAACTGATTCCATTAATGAATGCCAAGCCTTTAACGGGCTGTGAGCCCTGTAGCAGACACATGGGATCATATACTGTGCTCCCATTTCCACACCTTGAGATCCTCCACAGCCTGGCTCAGCTCCTTCAGCTGCCTCTCTCTCTCCTGGACTCCCTCCTGGACTTTCTGCTGACTCACAATCAGCTGTTTCTGGAAGACAATATTAGGATTGGTGCAACAGGAAGTGTTTTCTCTGTGGCTGCTTGTATTTCTAACACCATGAAAGTTACACTGGACATTGGAGTCATAGCTCATTCAAAGAGGAACAACATGAAGAGATTTTTTTGTCAGTGAATATGTTTTATGGCCACAGATGTCGTCAACAAGTTATTCTGGTCCTACCTGTTTCTCAGCTCTCTCTGCTGCAACTGACACTGTATCGTGGCTCTTATGCTCATCTATGGTGCACAGAAGGCAGACACACTGCCGGTCCGTACGACAGTAGACCTCCATCAGCTTGTCATGCTTAGAGCACATCTTTTCCTGCAGCGGGGCCGTGGCTGAGACCAGCTTGTGCTTCTGCAACACAGGAACGCTGTAGTGAGGCTGGAGGTGAGCCTCGCAGTAAGAGGCCACGCACGCCAAGCAAGACACGGTGGCTTTGACGCGTCCGGTCCCGGTGCAGAAATCACAGGCCACGTCCGCCGGGCCGGCACAGGCCGGAGCAGCAGAGGGAGAAGCCTGTCGGCCGCCCGTCTTCTTCAGCTTCTCCACAACCTGGGAGGAAAAGAAAAGGAGGAGAGGTCATTCACTGACGAGCAACGAGTGGAATACATGAGGTGTGTGACAAACGCACAGTGAGAAATAACACATTTTTATGTCTCCTTTAGATGGAAAACTAATGGACCACAGTGCTCTAGGAACCAGTAAACCCTTAAAATAACCTTACATTTACATGAATTCACCTCTTCATTCATGTAAAATTACCTTAAAATTAATGAAGGGAGTTATTAATAGAAGAGACCCCATCAAAACCACCTTAAACATCCTGTAAGTTTGACTTCTAATTTAGTGAAAAATTCAGGGAGACAGGAACTTTCCATTAATAACTCAACTGTTAACCCCCCCAACCCTATCTTTGAAGCTACTTAAGGGGAAATGTAAGGGGAAAGTGGGGAAAGTTGAGGTTTAAAGGGTTAATAACCCTGTAAAGCATGCACAAAAGGCATGAAAAATCTCTTCATTACTAGTCCCGCCATAAATCAAGCCATGAATAAATCCCTTAACAACCCATGACACTAACTTGACTTTTTTAAAGCTGTTATTTTTATTGGATAATTCATGTTCACGTAATGG
The DNA here is from genome assembly GCF_046629955.1 of Centroberyx affinis. Lineage (NCBI taxonomy): Eukaryota > Metazoa > Chordata > Actinopteri > Beryciformes > Berycidae > Centroberyx > Centroberyx affinis. Next base: position 31,662 of record NW_027281941.1, on the reverse strand, counting down.
AGAAATGAAGGACATTTCTGTGGAATAAATAAAGTAACACTACTACTGTTTCCACCAGCACTACTACTACTGTTTCTAGCTCTACTTCTCCTACCAGTACTATTTTTCCAGCCCACCTCAGCCAGCATGTTGTTCCTCCGAAGAACAGGCCTGGGACTGAAGCTCTCCCTGCACTGAGGGCAGCTGTACACTCCCTTCTCTTCCTCCTGGTCCCAGCAGCCCTCAATACAGCTTCTGCAGTAACTGTGTCCACACTGGAGAGTGACTGGTTCTTTGATTTGGTCCAGACAGATTGAACAGCACAACTGATCCCGGTCCAGCACAAATACATGCTGCTGCTGTTCAGCCATTTTACTGACAAGCACTTTCACACAGGCGACAGTTTCGTTTTCTCTGGAAAGACTTGATAAAGAAGGGGCGGGACTTCCTGGTTGTGCTCAGAGGGGCGGGGCTTTAAAGAGCAGCTTTATCTTTTGTGTGAGAGTTATAAAGTCAATATCCAGGATCTAAAAAGAAGCATGAGGCCCAGGAGCGCACTCTGTGATCCACCTCACTATCACAGGCTTCAGCTGCTCCTCACACTGGTATGGAAGCCCATTCCGCCACTCAATAAAATAAAAAAAACACTCTATTGTGAGTTTTTTTCTCGCAACTGTGACTTTATATCTCACAATTCTGACTTTATAGCTCACAATTCTGGCTTTTTTCTTTTTTTGCGAGAGAAAAAAACAAAGTCAGAATTGTGAGATGTAATATAAACTCTGAGGTGGGAGAAAAAAAGTCAAAATTATGAGATATAAAGTCAGAATTGTCAGATATAAAGTCAGAAGTGGGAGAAAAAAAGTCAGAATTCTGAGAAATCAAGTCAGAATTGTGAGATATAAGGTCACAATTCTGAGATATAAAGTCCAAATTTGGAGAAATAAAGCTGCTTTTCCCAGCTCCAGTTTTCCCCATCAGGACAATCCTCCTTGTATTCAGCACTAGAAGAGAATAATGACTCTGTATCAGTAATACTGTACATTTGTCTCTTGCTTGCTCCCTTACCTTGTCACTTGGGTTCTGGAAGTGTTTTGCCCATTTATTTGTGGTGCAGCAACACAGTGTGAAATATGAATAGATACTCCAAAAATCCTTTGTTTACACATTAGTCAACAATCACAATGAAGTGTGATGCCACATGGAAAATGAGCTAATGGAGAATGCTTTGCTTTGCTTTGAATGTTTTGTAGGTCTACATGAGAAAGGTGGCGATGGCTAATAAATCCATCAATGGCCTGATTAGGTTGAAAATGAAAGGATCAATAAACTCAAATCATTTTAAAATAAAAAAGCATCGCCACTAGCTAATGCTGAGCTATGATATTGTGGAGTAGCAGTCATTTTTATCGTGTTATCATGTCTTTGTATGTAGATGTAGAGCTGCACACTGTTAGAAAACTCTAAAGTATCAAGCACAGATCCTGTACAGACTCACGGCGCGTGTGTTTAATTCAGTTCACTGCACTGAAGCATCATGACTCTGTTATCGGTTAAATAAGTCCACTAATGTCACTTAGATACCACAGGTATCAACGTTACCTAACCTCAAAGTTTACAGGGCAACAAAAGACGTGGATGCATGTAAATGAACAGCAGAGAGTGGGGCTCGGTTAGCCCCAAAGGGATTAACCGTCCCAAAGATCTTTATCCAACTCACTGTTAACGAGAACTTCATTTAGCAACACCTTCCAAACGCCAGTTATTTACCACGTGAAGCACAAAAACTCTTAGTTAAGTTTTATACCTTAAGTTCTCTTTAAGGTTCACCTTAAACTCAAGTGAGTAGCACAAAACCCACTTACCTCCCCTCTCAGAGAATAACCTTAGATAAATCTGCAGATAAGATCCTTAAGCCATTTTTATTGCTATTATTTTGAAATTACAATACAATACAATACAATACAATACAATACAATACAATACAATACACTTTATTGTCCCCGTGGGGAAATTTGTCTTGGACTCAAATGCTGCACGCATATAACTGCCTCCATAGTAGTAATAGTAAAAAACAACAACGTATAACAAAGCAACACATAGTGTAGCAAATCACAACCACAAATTACACATATTGCACATATTACACATATTGCACATATTACACATATTGCACATATGCTGACATCCCATACCTGACTATGCTCTCTAATACAGCCTGGTAGAATCAAAACATCATCCTCTGATCCACCCCATGCACCCTGAGTCTGCGTAAGAAGTATAATCTCTGCTGTAAACGAGAACACAAACTTTCAACATGGGCCTTCCAGCTAAAGCTGTTGTCCAAGTGTCCAAGGTACTTGTAGGAGCAGACCTGATTGATTGGTTCATCATGTATGACCACTGGACTATGATCCCCCACTGACCTAGGGTCCAGAACCATCTCCTCAGTTTTTCTCACATTTAAAATGAGATGGTTGGCATCACACCGCTGCACAGAACTCTCTATTTCAGTGAAATAGGCTGAAGGACTTGTGTCCTTGTGCAGTAGGCTGAGGATAGCAGTGTCATCTGAAAATCTAAAATGTGGTTCCTAGGGTGGCTGTTCGTACTCTCATATGTGTATAATGTAAAAAGAACTGGTGAGCTGACAGCAAGGTTATTATCGTTAACGAAAACTAACGAAATAACGAAAACTAGGTGTGAAAAAACATTTTCGTTAACTGAAATTAAAATAAAAAAGTGGCTTTACAAAAAAACGATAACTGAAACTGTATTGTGTGTTTACAAAACTAAAATAAAGTCAAATTATAGAGAAAATGTCTTTAGTTTTCGTCTTTGTCAATTTATTTCATACATAAGCCTAGTATTTTGAATTTTTGAATTTCGCCCCTGACAAATACCCCATATTACAAAAAAAGACTAAAACTAACACTGAAACTAATAAAAACTAAACTAAACTAGCAAACCCGCTTTAAAAACGAATTAAAACTAAACTGAGATTGAGATTGAGATAGAATTACACATTCAACACACACACACACACTTGAAGAGAGTGAAGGAGTGTTTGTTCTTCGTATTTGGGTTTGATTTTTTTTTATTGTTTTATTGTTCTATTTTGATGAAGATGTTCATCAAAGCATTCATTCATATATTTATTTATTTGATTATTTTCTAAATTAGACATCTTACAAAAGATACAAATCCTGTTCTACATAGACTAGACATAATGTGAAAATAAATGAAAACATACATGGAGTCTCACTAAATAACACTGTGGACTCTACAAAACAGTAAGAACAGTGTAAACACTTGTTTTTGGATGGAAGCTGCTGATATCACTATATTTTGCAGATATTCTGTATGTAAGTTTCACCATTTTCATGCCAAAAATTCAAAATGCTTGTAAGGATTCGGCATTTCCAGGAGATTTTGTTTTTTTTCTTGGCAGGGTTGAAAAACCTCTGAAAGAGCTGTAAGACCATTGGTAAAAAAAAAAAGAAAATGAGATGCTGATATCAGTCCAATGTCAGCAAATTACATATTCAGCTCCTTCACTACCATAACTTCATCAGCTCTGCAAAGTCTTCATAGTTATTATTGATCAGCCGAAGCCCAGCATAGAGCGGCTGAGTGAAAGTGGTGTGGACTTTGTGGAGCAGGGTCATCGTGTCAGAGACGCTATAAAAGGACAGAGTACCTGCCTCGTAATCCAGGTACACTCCGACCCTGGAGGAACGAGGGCCTGACACTTCTGTTACTACTTTATTGTGTAGGAAAAAGTCACCATGTTGAGAGCAAACTAAACTCCAGGACTTGTTGTTAGATCCAAAACGTGAGTCATATGACGTTCTGCTGATGTCTTTGTATGAAACTGCTGCATACAGAGTGTAACCCTTCCACTCCACCTCCCAATAACATCGCCCAGACAAACCCTCTCTGCACAACACTTGTTTATACTCAGTAAACCTGTCTGAGTGAGCAGGATAAGCTATACTCTTTGATACAGCCATCACCCTCCGGTTGTCTTCTGACAGGGAGAGCCATGTGGAGACTGAGTTCACATCCAGTGTGAGAGGACAGCAATCTGTCAGAAGAGCAAAGCAGAAACCAGAGTATTAACATCAACCTACTGCCATTCAGCTAATTATGAATGCATTCATATGTTGTGGAATTGTACAGAGTGAAATATCATTTCCTCACAGTGTAAAAAGTCTTCTCTGGTCTGTGGCTCTGGTGGCAGTACAACATCTACAGAAGACACTAGAATAAAGAAACAAAACAGAATCCTCACTTCCTAAATAGCACTGGACATGTGTAAAGCCATTACACCGATTCCTCTGAATGGATATTTCTATTCCTGTCAGCTACCTGTGGCAGAGATCCTGGGCCATGTGTCCTTCAGGACGCTCTCTAGTTTCTCTCTCAGGTCAGACACAGAGTCACTCGCGTCTCTGAAGTAGCGTAGAGGAGGAACAACAACACGAGGCAAGTCTGGAGATTCACTGGGACTGGAGAGAGACTGGAACCTCTGGAGAGAGTCCGGGAAGACAGAGACACACACACACACACACACACACAGGCACAAGTAGAGGAAAAGGATACAGACAGCAAAAGTCAATTCCATTGAGCAGCCATGTTTTCTTTCTGGAATAATGCTGTTTATATTTTTGCTACATATCAGCTATGAGTTCAATTCTGTGTTTTGAATAAATTAGGATTAATAGAATGTTTTGAAAAAAGACATGGTGGTGTCCTGGTGGGCCAGTGAACCAGTTAATAGGAAGAAGAAGAAGAAGAAGAAGAAGAAGAAGAAGAAGAAGAATTTTATGTGATCTCTCAAAATGATATGCTCATCATTGGCTGCAATGTCACTTTTGGCCAGCAGATGTCAATGTTTTGCACAATGTCTTCAACATTGCTTTGGTCTCAATGAGAATAAACACAAAGTAGTTTTGGATTTTGGGGCTTTTCCAATCAAGACAGAGTGTGTCTTGGCTATATCGCACCGCAGGAAACCCTGTGCTTATTGAATGATGCAGAAACAGCATTAAACTATCTTTAAAGAAAACAAAGTGTGTGTTACCTGAATGAAACGGACGTGGTCGTCAGCGTGCGACAGCTGTTCCAGTTCAGTGTCTCTCCTCCTCAGCTTGGCGATCTCCTCCTCCAGCTGCAGCAGCAGTTCTTCAGCCTGACCGACCGCAGTCTTCTCCTGGGCTCTGATCAGCTGCTTCACCTCACCGCGCCTCCTCTGGATGGAGCGGATCAGCTCAGTGAAGATCAGCTCACAGGCCTCCACTGCGGTCTGGGCAGAACTCTGCTAGTGCAAAACACACACATGGTGCCTGCTTTACAAAGTGCACATTTTGACATTTGGCATTACAGATGGCTGGGATTATTTGCTCCTTCATAACACTGATTTCTTCTGATTTCAAACATTTGGGTCCTATTCAGATGTTCCTCAGTGCCATTTTACACTGAACTGATTCCATTAATGAATGCCAGGCCTTTAACGGGCTGTGAGCCCTGTAGCAGACACATGGGATCATATACTGTGCTCCCATTTCCACACCTTGAGATCCTCCACAGCCTGGCTCAGCTCCTTCAGCTGCCTCTCTCTCTCCTGGACTCCCTCCTGGACTTTCTGCTGACTCACAATCAGCTGTTTCTGGAAGACAATATTAGGATTGGTGCAACAGGAAGTGTTTTCTCTGAGGCTGCTTGTATTTCTAACACCATGAAAGTTACACTGGACATTGGAGTCATAGCTCATTCAAAGAGGAACAACATGAAGAGATTTTTTTGTCAGTGAATATGTTTCATGGCCACAGATGTCGTCAACAAGTTATTCTGGTCCTACCTGTTTCTCAGCTCTCTCTGCTGCAACTGACACTGTATCGTGGCTCTTATGCTCATCTATGGTGCACAGAAGGCAGACACACTGCCGGTCCGTACGACAGTAGACCTCCATCAGCTTGTCATGCTTAGAGCACATCTTTTCCTGCAGCGGGGCCGTGGCTGAGACCAGCTTGTGCTTCTGCAACACAGGAACGCTGTAGTGAGGCTGGAGGTGAGCCTCGCAGTAAGAGGCCACGCACGCCAAGCAAGACACGGTGGCTTTGACGCGTCCGGTCCCGGTGCAGAAATCACAGGCCACGTCCGCCGGGCCGGCACAGGCCGGAGCAGCAGAGGGAGAAGCCTGTCGGCCGCCCGTCTTCTTCAGCTTCTCCACAACCTGGGAGGAAAAGAAAAGGAGGAGAGGTCATTCACTGACGAGCAACGAGTGGAATACATGAGGTGTGTGACAAACGCACAGTGAGAAATAACACATTTTTATGTCTCCTTTAGATGGAAAACTAATGGACCACAGTGCTCTAGGAACCAGTAAACCCTTAAAATAACCTTACATTTACATGAATTCACCTCTTCATTCATGTAAAATTCCCTTAAAATTAATGAAGGGAGTTATTAATAGAAGAGACCCCATCAAAACCACCTTAAACATCCCGTAAGTTTGACTCCTTACTTTATAATTTAGTGAAAAATTCAGGGAGACAGGAACTTTCCAGTAATAACTCAACTGTTAACCCCCCCCCCCCCCGCCCTAACTTTGAAGCTGCTTAAGGGGAAATTTAAGGGGAAAGTGGGGAAAGTTGAGGTTTAAAGGGTTAATAACCCTGTAAAGCATGCACAAAAGGCATGAAAAATCTCTTCATTACTAGTGCCGCCATAAATCAAGCCATGAATAAATCCCTTAACAACCCATGACACTAACTTGACTTTTTTAAAGCTGTTATTTTTATTGGATAATTCATGTTCACGTAATGGAGAAATGAAGGACATTTCTGTGGAATAAATAAAGTAACACTACTACTGTTTCCACCAGCACTACTACTACTGTTTCTAGCTCTACTTCTCCTACCAGTACTATTTTTCCAGCCCACCTCAGCCAGCATGTTGTTCCTCCGAAGAACAGGCCTGGGACTGAAGCTCTCCCTGCACTGAGGGCAGCTGTACACTCCCTTCTCTTCCTCCTGGTCCCAGCAGCCCTCAATACAGCTTCTGCAGTAACTGTGTCCACAGTGGAGACCGACTGGTTCTTTGATTTGGTCCAGACAGATTGAACAGCACAACTGATCCCGGTCCAGCACAAATACATGCTGCTGCTGTTCAGCCATTTTACTGACAAGCACTTTCACACAGGCGACAGTTTCGTTTTCTCTGGAAAGACTTGATAAAGAAGGGGCGGGACTTCCTGGTTGTGCTCAGAGGGGCGGGGCTCTAAAGAGCAGCTTTATCTTTTGTGTGAGAGTTATAAAGTCAATATCCAGGATCTAAAAAGAAGCATGAGGCCCAGGAGCGCACTCTGTGATCCACCTCACTATCACAGGCTTCAGCTGCTCCTCACACTGGTATGGAAGCCCATTCCGCCACTCAATAAAATAAAAAAAACACTCTATTGTGAGTTTTTTTTCTCACAACTGTGACTTTATATCTCACAATTCTGACTTTATAGCTCACAATTCTGGCTTTTTTCTTTTTTTGCGAGAGAAAAAAACAAAGTCAAAATTGTGAGATGTAATATAAACTCTGAGGTGGGAGAAAAAAAGTCAAAATTATGAGAAATAAAGTCAGAATTGTGAGAAATAAAGCTGCTTTTCCCAGCTCCAGTTTTCCCCATCAGGACAATCCTCCTTGTATTCAGCACTAGAAGAGAATAATGACTCTGTATCAGTAATACTGTACATTTGTCTCTTGCTTGCTCCCTTACCTTGTCACTTGGGTTCTGGAAGTGTTTTGCCCATTTATTTGTGGTGCAGCAACACAGTGTGAAATATGAATAGATACTCCAAAAATCCTTTGTATCCACATTAGTCAACAATCACAATGAAGTGTGATGCCACATGGAAAATGAGCTAATGGAGAATGCTTTGCTTTGCTTTGAATGTTTTGTAGGTCTACATGAGAAAGGTGGCAATGGCTAATAAATCCATATCTTTGATAACATGAAACCATCAGTGAGGGGCCAGAGAGACCTGAGAGCTGCACACTGTTAGAAAACTCTAAAGTAACAAGCACAGATCCTGTACAGACTCACGGCGCGTGTGTTTAATTCAGTTCACTGCACTGAAGCATCATGACTCTGTTATCGGTTAAATAAGTCCACTAATGTCACTTAGATACCACAGGTATCAACGTTACCTAACCTCAAAGTTTACAGGGCAACAAAAGACGTGGATGCATGTAAATGAACAGCAGAGAGTGGGGCTCGGTTAGCCCCAAAGGGATTAACCGTCCCAAAGATCTTTATCCAACTCACTGTTAACGAGAACTTCATTTAGCAACACCTTCCAAACGCCAGTTATTTACCACGTGAAGCACAAAAACTCTTAGTTAAGTTTTATACCTTAAGTTCTCTTTAAGGTTCACCTTAAACTCAAGTGAGTTGCACAAAACCCACTTACCTCCCCTCTCAGAGAATAACCTTAGATAAATCTGCAGATAAGATCCTTAAGCCATTTTTATTGCTATTATTTTGAAATTACAATACAATACAATACAATACAATACAATACAATACAATACAATACAATACAATACAATACAATACAATACACTTTATTGTCCCCGTGGGGAAATTTGTCTTGGACTCAAATGCTGCACGCATATAACTGCCTCCATAGTAGTAATAGTAAAAAACAACAACGTATAACAAAGCAACACATAGTGTAGCAAATCACAACCACAAATTACACATATTGCACATATTACACATATCCTGACATCCCATACCTGACTATGCTCTCTAATACAGCCTGGTAGAATCAAAACATCATCCTCTGATCCACCCCATGCACCCTGAGTCTGCGTAAGAAGTATAATCTCTGCTGTAAACGAGAACACAAACTTTCAACATGGGCCTTCCAGCTAAAGCTGTTGTCCAAGTGTCCAAGGTACTTGTAGGAGCAGACCTGATTGATTGGTTCATCATGTATGACCACTGGACTATGATCCCCCACTGACCTAGGGTCCAGAACCATCTCCTCAGTTTTTCTCACATTTAAAATGAGATGGTTGGCATCACACCGCTGCACAGAACTCTCTATTTCAGTGAAATAGGCTGAAGGACTTGTGTCCTTGTGCAGTAGGCTGAGGATAGCAGTGTCATCTGAAAATCTAAAATGTGGTTCCTAGGGTGGCTGTTCGTACTCTCATATGTGTATAATGTAAAAAGAACTGGTGAGCTGACAGCAAGGTTATTATCGTTAACGAAAACTAACGAAATAACGAAAACTAGGTGTGAAAAAACATTTTCGTTAACTGAAAATAAAATAAAAACGAGGCTTTACAAAAAAACGATAACTGAAACTGTATTGTGTGTTTACAAAACTAAAATAAAGTCAAATTATAGAGAAAATGTCTTTAGTTTTCGTCTTTGTCAATTTCATACATAAGCCTATTTTGAATTTCTGAATTTTACCCCTGACAAATACCCCATATTACAAAAAAAGACTAAAACACTGAAACTAATAAAAACTAAACTAAACTAGCAAACCCGCTTTAAAAACGAATTAAAACTAAACTGAGATTGAAAACAAAAAGTCCAAACGAAATAAAAACAAAAACTAATGAAAAACGCAAAACTGTAATAACCTTGGCTGACACAACCCTGTGGGGCACCTGTGCTGATTGATCTGGATTCTGAAAGGGTTTTATTGACCCTGACATGCTGGATTCCATTGGTCAAAAAGGAAAAATACCACTTCATTATAAAAGGATTGACACTCATCTGTTTCAGTTTGGGGATCAGCAGATGGGGCTGAAGCGTATTGAAAGCAGAGCTAAAATCAACAAGTCCTGTGTTTCGACCCTAAGATGAAAATCATTCAGTTCGTTGGCTTTATGCAGATCATCATTAGTGATGAGGCACTTCCTATTTGTGTTCATATTGGTTATAACTTTCATAGAGTCCCATAGCTTTTTAGAGTCCATTGAGATCAAATTCTGCTCTATGATCTCCCTGTGTTGCTTCCTTGCATCCTTCAGCATTTGGTTAAGTTCCTTTTGCACTATTTTCAAACCCGCTCTATCTTGATTTCTAAAAGCATTTTTTTTTTTTTCCCCGGTTGATGCAGTCCTTTACCTTCTTAGTTATATAAGGCTTATTGTTGGGATACACTGTAATGTCCCACACTATCCACACAAAATTGTATGTAGTCTGTTATTGTTTCGGTGGCCTCATCAATTTCCAAATCATGAAAAAGGTCCCAGTTTGTGCAAAGGAAAGATCCCCTGAGTGTCTCTATGCTATCTCTCGACCATACAGTCACTGTCTTGGTCTGTTAATGAATATTACAGTGTCCTTGGGCTTAGTATCATGTACCTGCCACCAGAAACGTTTCAATAAAGTCCTCCGCTTTCACAAAACAGCTTTTTGGAGCCGGGAGCTACAGCTACTGCTGCCATGCTGATGATGTCGACTGCACGCACAGGTCGTGTCATCATCATCAGTGTGGTGATGCAACATCTCACTAAGAGATACCTGACTGACTGACTGACTGACTGACCTGAACGCAGGGTCACAGCAACACAGTGAATCCCCTGTATCCCCTCAAATGCCCCTATATTGCAACACTTACGGTAAAAGACGTTTCAATCATTCCCGCCCACTCTAAGACATTGGGTAAAATAAAGCAGGCATAAAACGGGAAGAATATTTACATTTTAATCCAATCAAAGAGGACAAAATTAAATGCATACAGTGTACACTTTGGCGGGTGGCAAAATATTCCTCATGCCCGCGTGTGTAATGGGAGGCGAACACACGGGTCCAGAGAGAGAGAGAGAGAGAGAGAGAGAGAGAGAGAGAGAGAGAGAGAGAGAGAGAGAGAGCGACAGAGAGAGAGAGAGAGAGAGAGAGAGAGAGAGCGAGATACAGAGAGGGAGAGAGAGAGCGACAGACAGAGAGAGCTACAGAGAGCGAGAGAGACAGAGAGAGAGAGCGAGCGAGATACAGAGAGAGAGAGAGAGACAGAGAACGAGCGTGATACAGATAGAGAGAGAGAGCGCGAGATACAGAGAGGGAGAGAGAGAGAGCTACAGACAGAGAGAGAGCTACAGAGAGCGAGAGAGACAGAGAGAGAGAGAGAGAGCGACAGAGAGAGAGAGCGAGCGAGATACGGAGAGAGAGAGAGCACAGAGCACGAGGGGGGATTGTCCACTAGTTAATCGATCGCAGATGGCGTCGTTCTCTTGGACGAATAAAAAAAATAAAAAATAAAAAATGCTAAAATGGGTCGCCAAATACACTTTATGTAACTTTGGAAAACCACTAGCCACAGTGGCCGGTGAGCAAAAAAGTTTAATGTCAAGCCCTGTATACCTATATCTCTATATTATACCGCCACACACAAACACACTTTTTGGCCCCCGCACTTCTGAAATGAATCCGGAGCCCCTGGCACCGGACCAACCTACTGGCGCTACAGGGCTGCTGCTCTGTATCTGACCGTGACCTCTGACCTCCCTGTGGAGCAGGCAAGCAACAAGAGAATTCCTCTACCGAGAGAGAGAGAGAGAGAGAGGAAGACTGACATGTTGTAGATGTTGTACTTTCTTCCTCTTCTTTTCACTCTCTTTCCCCCCATATGTTTCATGTAGAATTACACATTCAACACACACACACACACTCACACACACACTTGAAGAGAGTGAAGGAGTGTTTGTTCTTTGTATTTGGGTTTGATTTTTTTTATTGTTTTATTGTTCTATTTTGATGAAGATGTTCATCAAAGCATTCATTCATATATTTATTTATTCGATTATTTTCTAAATTAGACATCTTACAAAAGATACAAATCCTGTTCTACATAGACTAGACATAATGTGAAAATAAATGAAAACATACATGGAGTCTCACTAAATAACACTGTGGACTCTACAAAACAGTAAGAACAGTGTAAACACTTGTTTTTGGATGGAAGCTGCTGATATCACTATATTTTGCAGATATTCTGTATGTAAGTTTCACCATTTTCATGCCAAAAATTCAAAATGCTTGTAAGGATTCGGCATTTCCAGGAGATTTTGTTTTTTTTCTTGGCAGGGTTGAAAAGCCTCTGAAAGAGCTGTAAGACCATTGGTAAAAAAAAAAAGAAAATGAGATGCTGATATCAGTCCAATGTCAGCAAATTACATATTCAGCTCCTTCACTACCATAACTTCATCAGCTCTGCAAAGTCTTCATAGTTATAAAAGTACAGCTGAAGCCCAGCATAGAGCGGCTGAGTGAAAGTGGTGTGGACTTTGTGGAGCAGGGTCATCGTGTCAGAGACGCTATAAAAGGACAGAGTACCTGCCTCGTAATCCAGGTACACTCCGACCCTGGAGGAACGAGGGCCTGACACTTCTGTTCCTACTTTATTGTGTCGGAAAGTGTAACCATGTTGAGAGCACATTAAACTCCAGGACTTGTCGTTAAATCCAAAACGTGAGTCATATGACGTTCTGCTGATGTCTTTGTATGAAACTGCTGCAAACAGAGTGTCACCCTTCCACTCCACCTCCCAATAACATCGCCCAGACAAACCCTCTCTGCACAACACTTGTTTATACTCAGTAAACCTGTCTGAGTGAGCAGGATAAGCTATACTCTTTGATACAGCCATCACCCTCCGGTTGTCTTCTGACAGGGAGAGACATGTGGAGACTGAGTTCACACCCAGTGTGAGAGGACAGCAATCTGTCAGAAGAGCAAAGCAGAAACCAGAGTATTAACATCAACCTACTGCCATTCAGCTAATTATGAATGCATTCATATGTTGTGGAATTGTACAGAGTGAAATATCATTTCCTCACAGTGTAAAAAGTCTTCTCTGGTCTGTGGCTCTGGTGGCAGTACAACATCTACAGAAGACACTAGAATAAAGAAACAAAACAGAATCCTCACTTCCTAAATAGCACTGGACATGTGTAAAGCCACTACACCGATTCCTCTGAATGGATATTTCTATTCCTGTCAGCTACCTGTGGCAGAGATCCTGGGCCATGTGTCCTTCAGGACGCTCTCTAGTTTCTCTCTCAGGTCAGACACAGAGTCACTCGCGTCTCTGAAGTAGCGTAGAGGAGGAACAACAACACGAGGCAAGTCTGGAGATTCACTGGGACTGGAGAGAGACTGGAACCTCTGGAGAGAGTCCGGGAAGACAGAGACACACACACACACACACACAGGCACAAGTAGAGGAAAAGGATACAGACAGCAAAAGTCAATTCCATTGAGCAGCCATGTTTTCTTTCTGGAATAATGCTGTTTATATTTTGCTACATATCAGCTATGAGTTCAATTCTGTGTTTTGAATAAATTAGGATTAATAGAATGTTTTGAAAAAAGACAATCATGGTGTCCTGGTGGGCCAGCGAACCAGTTAATAGGAAGAAGAAGAAGAAGAAGAAGAAGAAGAAGAAGAAGAAGAAGAATTTTATGTAATCTCTCAAAATGATATGCTCATCATTGGCTGCAATGTCACTTTTGGCCAGCAGATGTCAATGTTTTGCACAATGTCTTCAACTGCTTTGGTCTCAATGAGAAGAAACACAAAGTAGTTTTGGATTTTGGGGGTTTTCCAATCAAGACAGAGTGTGTCTTGGCTATATCGCACCGCAGGAAACCCTGTGCTTATTAAATGATGCAGAAACAGCATTAAACTATCTTTAAAGAAAACAAAGTGTGTGTTACCTGAATGAAACGGACGTGGTCGTCAGCGTGCGACAGCTGTTCCAGTTCAGTGTCTCTCCTCCTCAGCTTGGCGATCTCCTCCTCCAGCTGCAGCAGCAGTTCTTCAGCCTGACCGACCGCAGTCTTCTCCTGGGCTCTGATCAGCTGCTTCACCTCACCGCGCCTCCTCTGGATGGAGCGGATCAGCTCAGTGAAGATCAGCTCACAGGCCTCCACTGCGGTCTGGGCAGAACTCTGCTAGTGCAAAACACACACATGGTGCCTGCTTTACAAAGTGCACATTTTGACATTTGGCATTACAGATGGCTGGGATTATTTGCTCCTTCATAACACTGATTTCTTCTGATTTCAAACATTTGGGTCCTATTCAGATGTTCCTCAGTGCCATTTTACACTGAACTGATTCCATTAATGAATGCCAAGCCTTTAACGGGCTGTGAGCCCTGTAGCAGACACATGGGATCATATACTGTGCTCCCATTTCCACACCTTGAGATCCTCCACAGCCTGGCTCAGCTCCTTCAGCTGCCTCTCTCTCTCCTGGACTCCCTCCTGGACTTTCTGCTGACTCACAATCAGCTGTTTCTGGAAGACAATATTAGGATTGGTGCAACAGGAAGTGTTTTCTCTGAGGCTGCTTGTATTTCTAACACCATGAAAGTTACACTGGACATTGGAGTCATAGCTCATTCAAAGAGGAACAACATGAAGAGATTTTTTTGTCAGTGAATATGTTTCATGGCCACAGATGTCGTCAACAAGTTATTCTGGTCCTACCTGTTTCTCAGCTCTCTCTGCTGCAACTGACACTGTATCGTGGCTCTTATGCTCATCTATGGTGCACAGAAGGCAGACACACTGCCGGTCCGTACGACAGTAGACCTCCATCAGCTTGTCATGCTTAGAGCACATCTTTTCCTGCAGCGGGGCCGTGGCTGAGACCAGCTTGTGCTTCTGCAACACAGGAACGCTGTAGTGAGGCTGGAGGTGAGCCTCGCAGTAAGAGGCCACGCACGCCAAGCAAGACACGGTGGCTTTGACGCGTCCGGTCCCGGTGCAGAAATCACAGGCCACGTCCGCCGGGCCGGCACAGGCCGGAGCAGCAGAGGGAGAAGCCTGTCGGCCGCCCGTCTTCTTCAGCTTCTCCACAACCTGGGAGGAAAAGAAAAGGAGGAGAGGTCATTCACTGACGAGCAACGAGTGGAATACATGAGGTGTGTGACAAACGCACAGTGAGAAATAACACATTTTTATGTCTCCTTTAGATGGAAAACTAATGGACCACAGTGCTCTAGGAACCAGTAAACCCTTAAAATAACCTTACATTTACATGAATTCACCTCTTCATTCATGTAAAATTCACTTTAATGAATTAAGGGAGTTATTAATAGAAGAGACCCCATCAAAACCACCTTAAACATCCTGTAAGTTTGACTCCTTACTTTCTAATTTAGTGAAAAATTCAGGGAGACAGGAACTTTCCATTAATAACTCAACTGTTAACCCCCCCCCCGCCCTAACTTTGAAGCTGCTTAAGGGGAAATTTAAGGGGAAAGTAGGGAAAGTTGAGGTTTAAAGGGTTAATAACCCTGTAAAGCATGCACAAAAGGCATGAAAAATCTCTTCATTACTAGTGCCGCCATAAATCAAGCCATGAATAAATCCCTTAACAACCCATGACACTAACTTGACTTTTTTAAAGCTGTTATTTTTATTGGATAATTCATGTTCACGTAATGGAGAAATGAAGGACATTTCTGTGGAATAAATAAAGTAACACTACTACTGTTTCCACCAGCACTACTACTACTGTTTCTAGCTCTACTTCTCCTACCAGTACTATTTTTCCAGCCCACCTCAGCCAGCATGTTGTTCCTCCGAAGAACAGGCCTGGGACTGAAGCTCTCCCTGCACTGAGGGCAGCTGTACACTCCCTTCTCTTCCTCCTGGTCCCAGCAGCCCTCAATACAGCTTCTGCAGTAACTGTGTCCACACTGGAGACCGACTGGTTCTTTGATTTGGTCCAGACAGATTGAACAGCACAACTGATCCCGGTCCAGCACAAATACATGCTGCTGCTGTTCAGCCATTTTAATGACAAGCACTTTCACACAGGCGACAGTTTCGTTTTCTCTGGAAAGACTTGATAAAGAAGGGGCGGGACTTCCTGGTTGTGCTCAGAGGGGCGGGGCTTTAAAGAGCAGCTTTATCTTTTGTGTGAGAGTTATAAAGTCAATATCCAGGATCTAAAAAGAAGCATGAGGCCCAGGAGCGCACTCTGTGATCCACCTCACAGGCTTCAGCTGTGGTATGGAAGCCCATTCCGCCACTCAGTAAAATAAATAAAGCACTCTATTGTGAGGGTTTTTTTTTCACAAGTGACTTTATATCTCACAATTCTGACTTTATATCTCACGATTCTGACTTTATATCTCACAATTCTGGCTTTATTTCTCAGAACTCTGACTTTATATCTCACAATTCTGACTTTTTCTCTCACAATTCTGACTTCTTTTCTTTTTTTGTGAGAGAAAAAAACAAAGTCAGAATTGTGAGATGTAATATACAGTCAGAAGTGGGAGAAAAAAAGTCAAAATTCAGACATATAAAGTCAGAATTCTGAGATATAAAGTCAGATGAGGAAGAAAAAAAGTCAGAATTCTGAGATATAAGGTCAGAATTGTGACATATAAAGTCAAAATTCTGAGATATAAAGTCAAAATTCAGAGAAATAAAGCTGCTTTTCCCAGCTCCAGTTTTCCCCATCAGGACAATCCTCCTTGTATTCAGCACTAGAAGAGAATAATGACTCTGTATCAGTAATACTGTACATTTGTCTCTTGCTTGCTCCCTTACCTTGTCACTTGGGTTCTGGAAGTGTTTTGCCCATTTATTTGTGGTGCAGCAACACAGTGTGAAATATGAATAGATACTCCAAAAATCCTTTGTTTACACATTAGTCAACAATCACAATGAAGTGTGATGCCACATGGAAAATGAGCTAATGGAGAATGCTTTGCTTTGCTTTGAATGTTTTGTAGGTCTACATGAGAAAGGTGGCAATGGCTAATAAATCCATCAATGGCCTGATTAGGTTGAAAATGAAAGGATCAATAAATTCAAATCATTTTAAAATAAAAAAGCATCGCCACTAGCTAATACTGAGCTATGATATTGTGGAGTTTTTTGTGAGGATAGACAGATTCATATTTTCTCATTTTGAATATCTTTGATAACATGAAACCATCAGTGAGGGGCCAGAGAGACCTGAGAGCTGCACACTGTTAGAAAACTCTAAAGTAACAAGCACAGATCCTGTACAGACTCACGGCGCGTGTGTTTAATTCAGTTCACTGCACTGAAGCATCATGACTCTGTTATCGGTTAAATAAGTCCACTAATGTCACTTAGATACCACAGGTATCAACGTTACCTAACCTCAAAGTTTACAGGGCAACAAAAGACGTGGATGCATGTAAATGAACAGCAGAGAGTGGGGCTCGGTTAGCCCCAAAGGGATTAACCGTCCCAAAGATCTTTATCCAACTCACTGTTAACGAGAACTTCATTTAGCAACACCTTCCAAACGCCAGTTATTTACCACGTGAAGCACAAAAACTCTTAGTTAAGTTTTATACCTTAAGTTCTCTTTAAGGTTCACCTTAAACTCAAGTGAGTAGCACAAAACCCACTTACCTCCCCTCTCAGAGAATAACCTTAGATAAATCTGCAGATAAGATCCTTAAGCCATTTTTATTGCTATTATTTTGAAATTACAATACAATACAATACAATACAATACAATACAATACAATACAATACAATACAATACAATACACTTTATTGTCCCCGTGGGGAAATTTGTCTTGGACTCAAATGCTGCACGCATATAACTGCCTCCATAGTAGTAATAGTAAAAAACAACAACGTATAACAAAGCAACACATAGTGTAGCAAATCAAAACCACAAATTACACATATTGCACATATTACACATATTGCACATAGCCTGACATCCCATACCTGACTATGCTCTCTAATACAGCCTGGTAGAATCAAAACATCATCCTCTGATCCACCCCATGCACCCTGAGTCTGCGTAAGAAGTATAATCTCTGCTGTAAACGAGAACACAAACTTTCAACATGGACCTTCCAGCTAAAGCTGTTGTCCAAGTGTCCAAGGTACTTGTAGGAGCAGACCTGATTGATTGGTTCATCATGTATGACCACTGGACTATGATCCCCCACTGACCTAGGGTCCAGAACCATCTCCTCAGTTTTTCTCACATTTAAAATGAGATGGTTGGCATCACACCGCTGCACAGAACTCTCTATTTCAGTGAAATAGGCTGAAGGACTTGTGTCCTTGTGCAGTAGGCTGAGGATAGCAGTGTCATCTGAAAATCTAAAATGTGGTTCCTAGGGTGGCTGTTCGTACTCTCATATGTGTATAATGTAAAAAGAACTGGTGAGCTGACAGCAAGGTTATTATCGTTAACGAAAACTAACGAAATAACGAAAACTAGGTGTGAAAAAACATTTTCGTTAACTGAAATTAAAATAAAAACAAGGCTTTACAAAAAAACGATAACTGAAACTGTATTGTGTGTTTACAAAACTAAAATAAAGTAAAATTATAGAGAAAATGTCTTTAGTTTTTGTCTTTGTCAATTTATTTCATACATAAGCCTAGTATTTTAGAGATACAGCACGCTACAAACAATTTCCGAATCTTGGAAGAATTCCGAAAATTGAGATTACGACAAAAAAGCTTTGTCAACTATTTCAAGGGTTTTTTTTATACAGCGCAAAAAAGAAAAATGTCAAAACAGAAAGAAAGACAGAAACAAACAAGACTCTGCGCAAACAATCCACCTGAGGAAATTCAACCTGGCGAGGGTGTGGAAGGCGTCTTGGGACTCTCTGAAACATTGAAAGAAATCAGAGAATTCCGCATGGAAACTGCCGGGAACTTTGGAGCGTTGAAGAAGGAAATAAACGAATTAAGAGAAGACATCGGAGAACTGAAAATAAGAATGGATGCAGCAGAGTTAAGAATTGCGGAAAATGAGGACCGTGAAATCGGTATGACCAAAGTGCTTATCCACAGTCTGCGCCTACAGAGACAACTGGAAGCAAAATGTGAGGATCTTGAAGGCCGTGCCCGAAGGAAGAATCTAAGAATCTATTCAGTGCCTGAAAAATGTGAGGGAAATAACATAGTTGAGTTCGTGGAAAACCTGATACGGGAGGAACTGGATGTTAACGGTGAAATCCACATTGAAAGAGCGCACCGGGCAACTGCGATAAAGACTGGGTACAACGAACGTCCCAGGTCAATAATAGTTCGCTTCCAAAACTACAACGTGAGGCAAAGGGTGCTTCAGGCCTCCTGGGCAAAGAAGGACATTCGGGTGAATGACCGCAGGATATACTTTGATGAAGACTTCACCACCCAAGTGTTTAAGGAGCGTGCAAAATACAGACAAGTAAGAAAACAACTTCAGGAAAGAAAGATCAAGTCACGCGTAATTTTTCCTGCAAGACTGAAAATATTTGAGAAGGATGGAAAAATCAAGGTGTTTGACAACCCCCAAGCCGCGGCAGAGGGTCTACGGGAGTATGGCGTCAACATGGAGATTCCAGCCGGGGAGCCGGACTTGGAGTCTACGCTGCAGGCAGCGGGCTGGCAGACGCCCCGCTCCAGGAGCAGGAGAACGCCAGCAAGTGAACTGATGTCCGGCGTAAAGACATTACTTGATTCTCTAGATCGGCATGAAAGAGCAAAGGACTGAAAAGGTATGGGTGGATTTCTAAAACAGAGACAAATGTCCAGGGAGTGTGATTCCCTGCAGGCATACAAATCTATTTTGAAACAAACAAATGACTGAGCCACTCGGAAGTCAAATCTTTTCAAGATCTGACTATAAGGAGCATAAAATGTATGATTTTGAATATGATGTCGATCCGGAGAGTCATGTGTTTAATTCTATCAATGACACTTGTAAATATTATAGTGATGATCAATTTAATGACAATGTTGAACTGGATAATACATTTTCGTTAATACATTTCAACTGTAGAAGTCTTTATGCAAACTTCACTAAGATCAATGAATATTTGAATACATTTAAAAGTAAATTTAAATTGATAGCCTTATCTGAGACATGGTTAAATCAAGATAAAGGTATTGATTTCCATATTGAGGGTTATGAGTTACATTATATCAATAGAACCAACAAGAGGGGAGGTGGTGTGGCCCTGTATGTGGACAATAACTTGAAATGCAGACCAGTTGAATATATGACAACTGTAATTGATGATTTAATGGAATGCATAACTGTGGAAATTGAAATGGAAAGGATGAGAAATATTGTTGTTACTTGTGTATACAGAACACCAGGGTCAAACGTAGAAACATTTAAAGATAGTTTGGAAGAATTAATGAATAGGCTAAATGAAAGTAAAACATTTATAATCTGTGGGGATTTCAATATTGACCTCCTAAATGCATCTAAACATAAAACAACATCAGATTTTCTGGATGCATTATATAGCAGAGGGCTATACCCATTGATCACCAAGCCCAGTAGAATAACCTCGATTTGTGCTACATTAATTGACAATATTTTCATAAATGTCATGGAGAACAATGTTAAAAGTGGGCTAATAATAAATGACATAAGCGACCATTTAACTGTATTTGCAATATATGATTGTCAAATAAAGAGAAGGAAGGAGGAAAATTGCTATAGATATGCACGAGTGAGAACTGATGAAGCAATAAACAAGTTCAGGAATGACCTCTTAAAAGAAGAGTGGAAAGGGGTTTATGTAGAAGAGGTAAATGCTGCATATGAGGCATTTCTAAAGAGTTACTTATCACTGTATGATAAACATTGTCCAACAATACTATGTAAACATAAAGGTAGTTCTAATAGAAAGCCTTGGATAACAAAGGGCTTACAAAATGCATGCAAAAAGAAAAACAAACTTTACAGAGACTTCATAAAATTTAGAACAAAGACCGCTGAAAAGCAATACAAGGTCTACAAAAATAAGTTGACAATTATAATGAGACAAGCCAAGAAAGAATATTATAATAAAATGTTAAAATTAAATAAAAATAATATAAAAGGTACTTGGAAAATTTTAAACAATGTAATAGGAAATAACTCTGTGTCCACAGATTTGCCCAATCATTTTATTAACGACAATAATAAGGTTATAAAAAACATGAACGAAGTGGTAAATGAGTTTAATTCCTTTTTTGTAAATGTTGGACCTAATCTTGCAAATTCCATTAAAAAACATAATGATGGGCAAATAGACGGTGGCTGGAATGGAGGAAGTAAAGTGTTGCAGTCTATGTTTCTAGGAGAGGTGAGTGAAAATGAAATTAGATCCATTGTAGCAAAAACCAAAAACAAGACATCAACTGATAGTGATGGGATCGACATGATTATAGTGAAAAAGACTATTGACTGCATAATTAAACCTCTAAGTTACATTTTCAATCTTTCTTTTCATGCAGGTATTTTTCCAGACAGAATGAAAATAGCAAAGGTTATTCCACTTTTTAAAAACGGGAGATAAACACAGCTTTACTAACTACAGACCAGTGTCTTTGCTTTCACAATTTTCCAAAGTGCTTGAAAAACTGTTTGTACAAAAATTAGATACTTTTATTGAAAAGAATAAATTGTTGAATGAGAGTCAGTATGGCTTTCGGACAAATCGATCAACAGCTTTAGCATTAACGAAAATAATGGAAGAACTTACAACAGCAATAGAAAGTAAGAAGTACACAATAGGGGTATTTATTGATTTAAAAAAAGCATTTGATACAATAGATCATACCATCTTAATTTCTAAATTACATACATATGGTGTGAGAGGAGTAGTCCTAAATTGGTTAAGCAGCTATTTAGATAACAGACAACAATATGTACAGTTTGCTGGTAATACATCTGAGTGTATGAAGATTACATGTGGAGTCCCACAAGGCTCGGTCCTGGGGCCTAAACTTTTTATTTTGTATATCAATGACATATGTGAAGTGTCAAAGATATTGCAGTTTGTTTTGTTTGCAGATGACACAAATTTTTTTAGTTCAGGAGATGAATTAAAAGCCTTAGCAGAAAGCATTGTAAATGAAATGGTCAAACTTAAAAAATGGTTTGATGAAAAGAAGTTATCATTAAATTTGAACAAAACTAAGTTTATGGTTTTTGCTAATCGAAAAAAGGATGAAGAAGTTTTACTGTTTATAGATGGAGTTTATATTAAAAGAGTATTTGAATTTAGATTTTTGGGTGTAATAATGGATGACAAACTGACATGGAAGTCTCATATAGCATATGTAAAAACAAAGGTGTCTAAGAATATTTCTGTTTTGAACAAAGCAAAGTATGTGTTAGATTATAAGGCAATGCGAATCCTGTACTGCTCACTTATTTTGCCATATTTTAGTTACTGTGTGGAAGTGTGGGGCAACACGTATATGAGCAACATAAAGCCATTGTTTATATTACAGAAAAGAGCAGTAAGAATTATTCATAAAGTGGATTCAAGAGAACACACCAACAGACTGTTTATTAAGTCAGGACTAATGAAACTTAAAGATTTAGTTGAGTTACAGACATTATTATTTATGTACAGGGCAACAAGCAGAGTATTACCAGAAAAGTTACAAAAGTTGTTTGTTTTTAGTTCAGAGGATAAGGACCATAGAAGGAAATGTAATTTGAAGCATCAGTATGCACGGACCACTTTAAAGCAGATGTGTATTTCAGTTGTTGGCGTCAAACTGTGGAATTCTCTACAGAATGATTTAAAGGGTTGTATAAATATCTTTCAGTTCAAGAAAATGTATAAAGAAAGAATAATTAGACTATATGAAGTGTCAGGTAATGGGTTTCCTTAGTTGATGGTGAATTATTGTGTATGGTTTTTGATTCTTCTTTATTTATCATGTAACTGTAAGTACTGGTTGTTAAGTATCTGTAATTGACAGACCATCTATTTCTATTTTTTATGTTTTGAGTAAGGGGCAGGCAAAATAAGATTTTCTTCTCCCTGCTCCTTTTCGGTCATGGAATGTGTAAATTGAGTTGTGTTTTGATTGTGAATTGAACAGTGCACTACCATGAGCGGAACAAATAAATAAATAAATAAAAAATAAATAATAAATTTTGAATTTCTGAATTTTACCCCTGACAAATACCCCATATTACAAAAAAAGACTAAAACTAACACTGAAACTAATAAAAACTAAACTAAACTAGCAAACCCGCTTTAAAAACGAATTAAAACTAAACTGAGATTGAAAACAAAAAGTCCAAACGAAATAAAAACAAAAACTAATGAAAAACGCAAAACTGTAATAACCTTGGCTGACACAACCCTGTGGGGCACCTGTGCTGATTGATCTGGATTCTGAAAGGGTTTTATTAACCCTGACATGCTGGATTCCATTGGTCAAAAAGGAAAAATACCACTTCATTATAAAAGGATTGACACTCATCTGTTTCAGTTTGGGGATCAGCAGATGGGGCTGAAGCGTATTGAAAGCAGAGCTAAAATCAACAAGTCCTGTGTTTCGACCCTAAGATGAAAATCATTCAGTTCGTTGGCTTTATGCAGATCATCATTAGTGATGAGGCGCTTCCTATTTGTGTTCATATTGGTTATAACTTTCATAGAGTCCCATAGCTTTTTAGAGTCCATTGAGATCAAATTCTGCTCTATGATCTCCCTGTGTTGCTTCCTTGCATCCTTCAGCATTTGGTTAAGTTCCTTTTGCACTATTTTCAAACCCGCTCTATCTTGATTTCTAAAAGCATTTTTTTTCCGGTTGATGCAGTCCTTTACCTTCTTAGTTATATAAGGCTTATTGTTGGGATACACTGTAATGTCCCACACTATCCACACAAAATTGTATGTAGTCTGTTATTGTTTCGGTGGCCTCATCAATTTCCAAATCATGAAAAAGGTCCCAGTTTGTGCAAAGGAAAGATCCCCTGAGTGTCTCTATGCTATCTCTCGACCATACAGTCACTGTCTTGGTCTGTTAATGAATATTACAGTGTCCTTGGGCTTAGTATCATGTACCTGCCACCAGAAACGTTTCAATAAAGTCCTCCGCTTTCACAAAACAGCTTTTTGGAGCCGGGAGCTACAGCTACTGCTGCCATGCTGATGATGTCGACTGCACGCACAGGTCGTGTCATCATCATCAGTGTGGTGATGCAACATCTCACTAAGAGATACCTGACTGACTGACTGACTGACTGACTGACCTGAACGCAGGGTCACAGCAACACAGTGAATCCCCTGTATCCCCTCAAATGCCCCTATATTGCAACACTTACGGTAAAAGACGTTTCAATCATTCCCGCCCACTCTAAGACATTGGGTAAAATAAAGCAGGCATAAAACGGGAAGAATATTTACATTTTAATCCAATCAAAGAGGACAAAATTAAATGCATACAGTGTACACTTTGGCGGGTGGCAAAATATTCCTCATGCCCGCGTGTGTAATGGGAGGCGAACAGACGGGTCCAGAGAGAGAGAGAGAGAGAGAGAGAGAGAGAGAGAGAGAGAGATACAGAGAGACAGAGAGCGAGCGAGATAGAGAGAGAGAGAGAGATACAGAGAGCGACAGAGAGAGAGAGAGAGAGCGAGCGAGATAGAGAGAGAGAGATACAGAGAGCGACAGAGAGAGAGAGAGAGCGAGCGAGATACAGAGAGAGAGAGAGAGAGAGAGATACAGAGAGAGAGAGAGATACAGAGAGCGACAGAGAGAGAGAGAGCGAGCAAGATACAGAGAGAGAGAGAGAGCGACAGAGAGAGGGAGAGAGAGAGAGAGAGAGAGAGAGAGAGCGCGAGATACAGAGAGGGAGAGAGAGAGCTACAGACAGAGAGAGCTACAGAGAGCGAGAGAGACAGAGAGAGAGAGAGAGCGAGATACAGAGAGAGAGAGAGAGAAGAGAGAGAATTCTACATTCTTACAACTGGCAGCAGAAAACATGAGCTCCTGAAGATTTTGACCTTTTTGTTTTAAAATGAGACAAACTTTCACTTTTCTGACAAAAATTTAAAGAAGAAACAATTGTCTAGAGGAATTACCTCCCTGGAAGCAAAAAAAGATTGGGGAAATACTGCTTAACTGAAAAGCCCAGCAGAAAACCTAACCAACTGCCAACTGACAGTTATCCTAACTGTCCTTGCTAACTGACACCAAGATAAGAAGAGGAATACAGTCAAAGACTTAAGTGAGTGAGAACATCAGAGAGACAATATAACCTAAGGAAGGACGGTTGCCGAGGAGTAGCAACAGCAGCAGTGCAGCAGCAGCAGAGCCCCATGGCCTCAGCCACAGCCTGTACAGAGGCTATTCCTCTTTTATACCCACAAGATGTTAAAAATGACAGTGCCAGGAAGACATACAAACAGAAACTCTTGAAGGAAAAACCAGAGACACTCTTTTCTGACCTATACAAGACTGGAGATGTCAGCAATCTGATCTTCCTCACAGACCAACCACTAGCATGGCACTCCGCCATAAGTGCCCACTACCCCTCTGTGAAAAAAGAGGGGATTTGTAATGGCTGGAAACTCAAAATCAAAGAGGTAGAAGACCCAGACACTGTCATGACAACAGTCAATATATACAAGAACGGGACTGTCATGGTGCAGGGGAACCTCAAGCAATTTGAGCTGGACTTTGTCCTTATAAAGGAAAGGGCCCAACAGGAGACGTCTGTCCCCACTAACAACACCCACACCCTGGCAGACACAGACACCACCCCCACTCCCAGCTGCCCCACTACTGACCAACCGCCTGAAGAGAACGAGCCCGCCAGCCCAGAACAGGCCCAAGACCCCCAGCTGAACCACACCATCACTGACATGAAGGTGAAATTCACAGAGTTGGAGAGAGAGCTCGTACAACTGAGGGAGCTGATCAGCCAACAGTCAACCCAGGACACCACAATGCAGCAAGACACCTCTACCATCAGCACAGAGCTGACCAAGCTGAGGCAGGACAGAGACAGCTACAGGAGAGAGCTGACCACCCTGAGAGCTGAGGTAAGAGAGCTGCAACAGGACAGAGAGAACCACATGGCACGGCTGACCGCTCTGACAGAGGAGATGAAGGAGCTGAGAGGAGAGAGAGAGCGCGACAGGAGAGAACTGACTACTCTCTCAGAGGAGCTTCAGGAAAGAGAGAGAGCTACACAGGCCCTGAAAGAGCAGCTGGACTCACACCCAAACCACAACCAGGACCCTGTGAGCCCCACTGGGAGCAACCATGACCCACCAACTCAACAGCCTCCCTCTACCCCCAGCTCCACCTCTAACCCACAGACCAACACCACAGCCAGATCCCCCCCAACCCCACAAATCAACACCACCCCCCATCCCTCCAGACCAGCACAGCAGAGAGAGAAGCCAGACATTGTCATCCTCATCGACTCCAATGGCAAATTCTTAAATGAAAAGAAACTTTTTCCCACCCACAAAGTAGCTAAAATCTGGTGTCCAAACACCCAACATGCCATGGACCTGCTGTCAGAAGAACAGCTGGGATCTCCAAGCCACATCATCATCCACACTGGCTCCAACGACCTGAGGAGCCAGCAGGAGAGAGTGTCAGAGTCACTCAGAGGAGTGATAGAGAAAGCCTCCACCACCTTCCCCAACAGCAGAGTGGTCATATCAAGCCTGCTACCAAGGAAAGACTTCCACCCTGACACCATCCACAGGATCAACAGCAGCGTATCCAGAGACTGTGTCCTGAGGCCCAACGTCCACCTGGCCCACCACCCCACCCTGGATGCCACCTGTCTCTACGTCCATGTCCATCTGTTTAAAAACACAGTCCCCACTTTCGCCCGGACACTGAAAGACGTCGCTCTCAACAGAGACCGATCCACACCCCGCAGAAGGAGCAGCTCGGCCCACAGCCCCCTTAGACCAACAAGGCACCCCGCTGGACCATCACCCAGACGACCCCCATGGAGACCGGATCTTCCTCATCCTCCTCCACACCATGCCCCACTAAGACCCCACCAGGGCAGCTATGATCCCCCTCACGCAAGACCAGTGCCACTCCTGCCCCCAGGGGCCCCACCCCAACCCCAGCGACAGGAGCTACACCCTGGCTCACTGAGCTATGCTCAGGCAGTGAGGAGAGCAGCAGGCCCAACCCTCACCACCACCCCCGGGCCTGACCCCCCCCACCCCCCACCCCCACACAACGAGCTGAGAGACATCCAGCAGATGCTCAGCCTGCTCTGCTCTCATCTGATAGGTCAGGTGCCACAGTAGACAGCACAGGTTGTCATTGTTTGTTTTTGCTCTCATACAGTAAAAAAAAAGTGTTATGTTGTGTAAAAATGTTAAAGTTATTTCATACTAATTGTTTGAAACCCCATATGTTTAATGTGTTCCTTAAATTAATTAATTTATTGACAACAATGGATTTGGGAGTTTGTCTCATTTTAACACTGAATGCAACTTTTTTTTTGAGTTTTAAGCTAAATGAAATCTAAATCATTTGTTATTTCATGTTGGAATGTTCAGGGTCTGAGGTCCTCTGCTTTTGGCCTTAAGAGCAGGACCCCAGACTTCATCAGAGAGTTAGGAGAGGCAGATGTGTTTGTTTTGCAGGAGACTTGGACTAGAGGAGACATTTCCACTGGTTGTCCTTTAGGCTACAGAGAGATAGTGTTCCCATCCACTAAACTGAAAGGAGTAACCCAGGGCAGGGATTCAGGAGGAATGCTGATTTGGTACAAGGCAAACCTTGTACACTCAATAGAATTAATCAAAAAAGGAGAATTCTCAATTTGGCTCAAAATAAAAAGAGAGGTTGTCGCCACAGATAAAGACATATTCATGTGTGCAGCATCAACCCCATCAGAATCCCCGTATTATAATGAAAATAATTTCTCCATTCTTGAAAATGAGATCAGTCACTACCAGGCCCAAGGAAGCGTACTGATCTGTGGGGACCTTAATGCCAGGACAGGTATAGAACCAGATTCTATTAACCCACAGGGAGACAAACATATACCTGGTCAAATCAGCATCCCCCTCCCTTCACATCCCCACAGGAACAACTTTGACAAAACTGTCAACAAAAGTGGACACCGACTACTGCAGCTATGTCGAGCACTGGGTCTGTACATCGTTAACGGTCGGCTTGGAGGAGACTCCTTTGGTCACTACACACACAGCTCTCCTCTTGGCAATAGCACAGTAGATTATAGCATTACAGACCTAGACCCCTTCTGTCTGAGAGCATTCACAGTCAGCCCCCTAACACCCTTATCTGATCATAGTAAAATTACACTCTACATTAGAAAGACAGTAACAGACCCTCATGCAGCAGAGCCCAGTAAACTGAACTATACAAAACAACCTTATAGATGGACAAACAACAGCAAGGACGACTACCGGAAAGCAATCAGACATCAAACAATTCAATCTCAATTAGATCATTTTCTTTCCACCTCATATCCCCGCAGTAATGATGGCCTGAATCAGGCTGTATGGGATATTAACAACATATTTGACAATGTGGCAGATGTATCCAATCTGAAAAAGTCCCAGCATCACAGATCAAACAAGTCAGCCGATGAAAAGCGGTTTGATACAGACTGCAGACATCTGAGAAAAACTCTCAGAAGTCTATCAAATCAAAAACACAGACAACCTGACAACCCTGAGCTCCGTCTCCAATACTGGGAAACACTGAAATCATACAGAAGAACACTCAGGACTAAAAGGGAACAGCATACACAGCACCAACTTGATGTAATTGAAGAGTCCATTGACTCAAATAATTTCTGGAAAAAATGGCACTCTTTCAGCAAACCACACAAGGAAGAATTGGCTATTCAAAATGGTGAAATATGGAAAAAACACTTTGAAAACCTATATAGTACTATTACACCGAATTCGGCCCAAAATGATCTCCTTAACAAATTACAAATTCTAGAATCAGTCGTTAAAGACAATCAGAACCCCTTAGACTATCAAATTACTGAAGAGGAGCTACTGGGTAAAATCCAGGCCCTACAACCAAGGAAGGCCAGCGGTCCTGATGGTATTTTAAATGAAATGCTGAAATTTAGCGACTATAAGTTCAACACTGCCATATTAAAATTATTCAACCTCGCTCTGAGCATTGGACATTTCCCTGACATCTGGAGCAAAGGAACTATCACACCAATCTTTAAAAATGGAAATAAATTTGACCCAAACAATTACCGAGGCATATGTGTCAGCAGCAACCCGGGGAAGTGATTCTGCAGCATCCTGAACAGCCGACTGCAAGACTTCCTCAGTGAACATAATGTCCTGAGCAAGAGTCAGATTGGATTCACACCACAACATCGAACTACAGATCATATCTATACCCTCCACACCCTCATTAATAAACATGTCCACCAAAAAAAGACCAAAATTTTCTCCTGTTTTGTAGATTTCAAAAAAGCATTCGACTCAATTTGGCATAATGGTCTGTTCCTGAAATTAATTGAAAAAGGTGTAGGGGGGAAAATCTATGATATAATCAAAACAATGTATACAAATAATAAATGTGCTGTGAAAATTGGCAATATGGAAACAGATTTCTTCCCCCAAGGTAGAGGGGTGAAACAGGGCTGCAGTCTCAGCCCCACCCTGTTTAACATTTATATTGATGAATTGGCAAAATCACTAGAACAATCAGATATCCCTGGTCTCACCCTCTCTGACACAGAAATGAAATGCCTACTTTTTGCAGATGATCTAATATTGCTAGCTCCATCTAAGGAGGCATTACAACAGCAACTGGATCATCTGCAAAGCTTCTGTCAGACCTGGGCCCTAACAGTTAATCTAGAAAAGACTAGAATTATGGTCTTCCAGAAACGACCCAGGTGTCAGGGAAACCCAAACAGGTTCACACTAGGCCCCGCTGACATAGAACACAGACACAGCTACACATATTTGGGACTAAAAATTACCTCTACAGGAAACTTCAATCTGGCCATTAATGATCTCAGAGACAAAGGAAGAAGGGCTTTTTATACTATAAAAAAGTCTTCAAACATAGATATACCTGTTAGAATCTGGCTCAAAATATTCAAATCTATAATCGAACCAATTTTATTGTATGGTAGTGAAGTGTGGGGTCCTCTTGTAAATCAAGACTTTGAAAAATGGGACAAACACCCAATGGAAACCCTGCACACCGAGTTCTGCAAGAGCATCCTCAGAGTCCACAGGAACACCCCCAATAACGGATGCCGAGCTGAACTAGGCCAATTTCCCCTTTTAATTAGGATACAAAAAAGAGCAATCAAATTCTACAAACACCTAAAAACAAGTGACCCCAACTCCTACCGTTACAAAGCTCTCCATTGCCAAGAGGAGAACATAGAGAGGAGCCCACTCAGCCAGCTGGTCCTGAGGCTCACCCCCTCTAACAGCACAAGACCTCAGGACCGACCTCACACAATCTGGCCCAACCAAATTATAGCTAAAGAAAAAGAAAATTACATGAACTATTGGACATCTACTACAAAAACTCAAAGCAAACTTCAATGCTATTTGGCTCTAAACAGACAGAACACGGTGGCAGACTATCTGACCACCGTGACTGATCAGAAACTGAGAAAGACATTAACTATGTACAGACTCACTGATCACAGCCTGGCTGTTGAGACTGGCCGACACAGACAGACCTGTGTCAGCTCTGTCCACAGAGAGAGAGACAGGCTGTGTCAGCTCTGTCCACAGAGAGAGAGACAGGCTGTCAGCTCTGTCCACAGAGAGAGAGACAGGCTGTGTCAGCTCTGTCCACAGAGAGAGAGACAGGCTGTGTCAGCTCTGTCCACAGAGAGAGACAGGCTGTCAGCTCTGTCCACAGAGAGAGAGACAGGCTGTCAGCTCTGTCCACAGAGAGAGAGACAGGCTGTGTCAGCTCTGTCCACAGAGAGAGAGACAGGCTGTCAGCTCTGTCCACAGAGAGAGAGAGACAGGCTGTGTCAGCTCTGTCCACAGAGAGAGAGACAGGCTGTGTCAGCTCTGTCCACAGAGAGAGAGACAGGCTGTGTCAGCTCTGTCCACAGAGAGAGAGAGACAGGCTGTGTCAGCTCTGTCCACAGAGAGAGAGAGACAGGCTGTCAGCTCTGTCCACAGAGAGAGAGAGACAGGCTGTGTCAGCTCTGTCCACAGAGAGAGAGAGACAGGCTGTCAGCTCTGTCCACAGAGAGAGAGACAGGCTGTCAGCTCTGTCCACAGAGAGAGAGACAGGCTGTGTCAGCTCTGTCCACAGAGAGAGGTGGAGACAGAGCAACACTTCCTGCTACAATGCAGCACATATGACCACATTAGAAAAAAGTTCTTTATAAAAATGAAAAGTAAATTTCAAGATTTTGATTCACTCTCTGACCAGACTAAAATGCAATATCTACTTGGAGAAAATAGTGTCAGCGCCATAGAAGCAGCAAGATATATCAGAGCATGTCACAGTGATGTCACAGTGATGTCACAGTGATGTCACAGTGATGTCACAGCCTGAGAGACAGAAACAACACATGACAGCTGGAGTCAGTCTCCTCACAGCTCACACTCTGCCTTTTGATTTTACTTCTCCACTTCTTGTTTTTTTTAAATTTATTTATTTATTTTTTATTATTATTAATAATATATTGCTGTTAATTGTTTCTTTATTGATCCTAGACAAACATGAATTGCTTTTATATACAGTAGACCTATGATACACACACACACACACACACACACACACACACACACACACGCAAATGCACAAATACAAAACATGTTTACTATTTTCTGCCATCTTCTTGTTTTTATCTATTTATTTAATTTAATTTAATGAATTGTATATGTATGTGTATATGTATGTATATGTGTA
>NW_027281940.1:172500-178536 GCF_046629955.1 Centroberyx affinis | reverse complement strand
TATACCTTTTTCCCCCACTGCTCCAGAGAGCCGGTGTGTGTGTGTGTGTGTGTGTGTGTGTGTGTGTGTGTGGCAGGCAGAGGTGTGAAGGTGTTTGTCAGAGTGTTTCTTAGTCAGAGAAGGCTGCAAGTCAGCAGGGGAAAATACACATGTGAACCACTGTCCACCACTTCACACATTTACCAAGAGCTCACACTGCAAGAAACTCAAACTACACTCCGGAAGAGTCCAATCAGACTCTACACAACACACGCATTTTTCTTCATTTTTGCTATTTTCCACATTTTAGAATAAAAGTAAAGACGTCAGAACTATGAAATAACACAAATGGAATTATGCAGTGACCAAAAAAAGTGTTAAACAAATCAAAACTATCTTATATTTTAGATTCTTTAAAGTAGCCGTCCTTTGCCTTGATGGAAAGGCAAAGGCTTTGGAAAGAAATTCATACACAGGCATCAACTTCACTATTTATATTTGTCTAAAAAACTAATTTCAAGCATTTAAGCAGAAGCCTTTAGATCAGAATGGCAGTACATTCAATCAGGTGTGTCCAAACTTTGAATACAATCACCTTTGTCTCTTTTTTGTCAGCGAGGAAAAGTTCCACAGCTGAACTTCATCTGCCATCCATACATATGTCCCACCTACTGCTGCAGCATCACTGCCACAACACCTAGCAATCAGCGACCTGAAATTAGCTATCAGACAGCGGCACAGCGGTGTGGAGGCTCGCAGTCTGATGGTGGAGTTTCTCTGCTGCACAGCGGGACTGCACCACAGCTACTTAGACAAGTTTGTATGATGTTTGTTGAGGAACAGTTGGGGCGCGGTGCAGCAAAATATAAAATACCTTGAGTCAAAC
Organism: Centroberyx affinis; assembly: GCF_046629955.1. Lineage (NCBI taxonomy): Eukaryota > Metazoa > Chordata > Actinopteri > Beryciformes > Berycidae > Centroberyx > Centroberyx affinis. The sequence continues at coordinate 177,671 of NW_027281940.1, read as the reverse complement.
AGCATGACTCATAGTTCATAGTCTGTTTAGCTGTGTTGCATACCAACACGAGCTGCGTCTGGGGGATAGACAGACGATCCGGGTCGCAGGTTTCACCTCCGTTGCAACTCCGAGACGCACAGCAGGTGCATGGGGCTAATACGAAACGAGTAACAACTGAGCAGACGTGATGAAAAACTTCACGGAGGGGGTTTTCAGGATCAGTCTCAGCGATCAAGTCAAGTCAAAGTCTCGCTGTCTTCAAACTCCCAGATATTTAACCCTCGGAGCAAGCCTGGAGTAAACTGACCTAAAGGCATATTCCTGTTTTGATGTTTGCCTGATGCAAAGGGAGAGAAGTCAGACACAGAGGTAGATACCAAAAACACGCTCAAAAGAGACAGCATCAAAAATGCCTCTTAGTTCTCTTCCTCAAACGCCTCTGTCTTACATGATCATTCCACGGTTACGGGAATATTTTCTTACATCTATCCGGGCGCTGTGGCTCTGACCCAGCGATTTATTGTAATGCTTATTCTGCTATTGTTCTCAGTGTAGGTTGTTGTGGAGAGGGGGAATGTTGTCTAAAATACACACCTACATTTGCACACATAACTATCGTGACAATATGCATCCACCCATCACATCTTTTCACAGGAGGAAGAAAAGGAAGAGGTCCTTTGCTGCTGTCTGATTCTCCTTTCAACACACAATGCCAGCTTAAAACACACAGGTAATGAAAACACACACACACACACACACACACACACACACACACAAAATGACTCCTTCTGTCCTCTGACAGCGTGCAAACGATGCTTCCTTCCCTCCTCTCATAATAGCCTCTATTGTTGGTATTGTGTGGGAGGGAGACACTGATTTGCCGCGGCCGGTATAATTCTCTCATTATGAGTTCAGAAGGGGAAGAGAGGCGCAGGGAGGGATGGATGGAGGGATAGAGCGATGGAGGGATGAAGGCCCCAGAGGGATGGCGCGCCACAAAGAGCAAAACCCCAGTGATAATAGAGCAAATCCATCAGTCTCTCTCTCTCTCCCTCTCTCTCTCTGTGTCTCTTTTCTCTCTGTCGCTCTTCATCCATCCACGGGCCTCGGCTGGGCTTTAGATGGGGAGTCATTTCAGAGGGCTTGGAGAGAAAAGTGGCTCTGAAGCAATGCAAAGACAGGAAATGGAGTACAAGCAATTTTACCCCCGCCGTAATGTCATCCAATCTAGCGGCAGGGAGAGAGAGAGAGAGAGAGAGAGAGAGAGAGGGAGGGAGGTGAAAGAGAGGGAGAAAGAGGAGGAGGAGAACAAGAGGCAGACAGAAGAGCATCACACTCATTGCTCCATTACAGTTCCCCACTCTCCCTCCATCATCCTCATCTCTGTAAGACGTTCACGGACACAGAGCCGGTGTTGGAGTCGGCCTTCCCTCCTCTCCGGGCGGGTTCAGCTGTCAGCTTTTTATTTTCAACCACCAGGACGCTTTGACCCAAGTTCGGCTCTGGCTTCTAACGTCCCCATTCACTCTAAAAAACCCTCCAAACTCCTCTCTGGCTTGTGCTACGGCTCATTGCTCTTGTCACCGATTCAATTTTGCAACGCATATATGAAGAAAAAGAGAAAGAGAAAGAAAAAGTCAATGCATGTGCTTAAGGGCATTTTAAAGAGAGACCCCCACCCAGCCCCCATGATACTCTCCGGTCTTTAAGACTGCGGGCTCAGTGATCAATCATCACAACAACCTCACCTCAACAACAATGACTCCGGTAACCTTGGCCATCCGTTAGCCTGTCTAGGAACAATAGCCGTTTCCATAGGGAGCCATTAGACGAATATAAGCTCTGGGAAGCGAGGTATCCAATACACACACAGACGGGCTGCACCAGCTCCAGGGCCGGAGAGCGGTCTCTCACACACACACCGTTAGCGAGAGGGAAAATTACGTTAAATCAATGCAACACATGCATAATGTTTGGGTTCAACGCTGGAGTCGATACGCGGATCTAAAACTGCGGGTGAAAATTAGTCCACGCCTAAAGCCAAGCAGATATCCAGGTATTCCAGTCTGGCAGTTTCAACTAAAGGTTATCCGAAGAAATGTGTTTGAGTGATTTGCGATTTCCTCACCACAAAATTAATGATTGATTTATTAGTTTAAGCGTCATACACACAAACAAAACTAATCAAACCGCAGCAGTAAGTGGCTTCATTGGCCACTTGTTGATAAGAAATGGCACACACACACACACACGGGTGAAGCATCAAACCGAGATAAGTCCTACAAATCTGCGCTTTTACAGGGTTCCTACACATTTTCAATTAAAAAATTCCATGCTTTTTCCAGACCTTGATTTGTTTTGAAGATCTTGTCTGATGTATATGATTTACGCAGATAGACATCTTGCCCCTGCTAACTAGGTCATATCACTGTATAGATGAAGATTGTTCTTCACAGAGACAAATATCAGAATATGTGAGATGATTGGCAGGGTTCCTACACGGTTTCCATTTTAAAATTCCATATTTTTCCCAGACCCTATGTTCTTGACTGGATTTGATTTTGGTCGGTATTTGATATAATGCATGCTGACAGCGGCTGGGTAATAAGAGCGTCCCTCTATCTGAACATTATTCTTCACATCAACAAAAACTGTGGACTCAAAGTGGCTCTACAACAACATAAAAGCTATGATTATGTGTGTATCGGACCTGAACCACAACATTTTCCATACTTTTCCAGACATTTTTCCCAAACTATTCAAGACCTGGAAATGATCAAATTCATTTTTAATACTTTTCCAGTCTTTCCAGACCTGCGTAGGAACCCTGCTCCGTTATGTTTTACCCTCCTGTAAGTCGAGCTGAATAAATAAGCTGCCTAATTGCAGGGAACAAGCCACTTTCCCCAACACTGCGCTCCAATTTAAAAGCGAGACGAGCTAAGCGACGTTCCATTTTATCGCCACGGTGCCAAGTGAAAATTCGACTCATTTTTTTTGCGTCAGATTAGTTGAGAAACACTTGAGATATTTCCGTCGCCCCGTCGCGTCTGAGCCACCGAAGAAAGAACACACTGACCCAAACAATCTGATTAGTGCGAGCAGGTGGGAGTCTGTCGGCGGCGGGGACGGCAGGAATTACAACATCGCATCTCATTTGCCGGCGTCATGCTTCTGTTCTGTCGGGAGTCTGGAGATAATTTCACACAAAAAAAAGGTGTCAGACGGCCCTCAGCTCCAGCCAGAGTTGTGAATTTACATCTATTATGTATAACTTGAGCCTGGCTGAGCGCGGTCGCCAGCCAGTCCTGACTATCTGTTAGAGCTGAGGATGTGTCACCTGTCTCTTCCCTTCCCATGTGGTTTCCCCTGACTAACATTACAGCTCTACCTCCGAGCCAGAGCACAGATAACAGCACAGTGTGTGTGTGTGTGTGTGTGTGTGTGTACAACCACGCTTTTCTGTCTGAGAAGTGGTTCTGTACAGCACGAAGAAGTGTGTCTATGTGTACCAGCGTTTGTGTATGCATATGTGTGTCTATGTATGTGTATGGGTGTGTATGTGTGTGCACATGTGTGTATTCCATCTTGAGTGTATGCCTGTGTGCGCAAGAGTGGTGTTTGTCTGTGTGTATCAGTGTTTGAAAGTGTGTTTATCCATCCGTGTGTCGGTGCGACTGTCTGTGCATGTCAGTGTGTGTGTGTGTGTGTGTGTGTGTGTGTTGTGTGTGTCACTGGGGAGAATCAGTGGACTGCTGCGGTGAGAGAGTTGAGGTGTGTGTGTCTGTGTCTGTCTCACTGGGGGGAACCATGGGACTGCTGCGGAGATGGAGCGAGAGCTGAGGTGTGTGTGTGTCTGAGTGTGTGTGTGTGTGTGTCTGTTTGTGTGTGTGTGTGTGCATCACGTCTCACTGGGGGGAAGCAGAGGACTGCTGCGGTGAGAGAGCTGAGGTGTAACACCTTGTTAATGTGACAGACACAGTAAAACAGCCACCGAGGGAATGAGCCGCTGTTGTCTACTTTGCTCGATAACCTGACAGATACACGAAGAAGAAGCGGCGGCTCGGTTTGTTGAGCCGCTCTGGAGTCCAGTTCCCCACACACCGGCCGCACTTTAGATAAAGTATCCGCAGAGCAAGGACACCGGCGTTCTCTTTAAGTGGATTTATCGTGTGAGTGCCATTAGTTCTGAGATGATTAGACATGATTATAAACTTAGGAGGAGGAGGAGGGACGCATGGAAAACTGAAATGAAATGGATTCCTATTCTGGGATTGATTGAGGTCTAAGAGGCCTGTTACACATTTTTTGGAGAGTAGTTACCAAAAGTGACGAGGGGGACGTGCCGCCATGTTGGAAGAGTGACAACAAAAGGAGAGATTATCACGTCAAACCTCTTCCTCCTTCATGAAATAGAGAAAATTACTGATTTCTGGGCGGGGGCAACTTCTACTACAAAAACATTAAACGATCAGTGGGGAAAGGGCTATAACATAATATTATCTAATATGTTATATACAGTACTGTGCAAAAGTCTTAGGCATATGTCAAAGATATCCATAAAGCAAAGATGCTTTCAAAACTAATGAAATGAAAAGTTTCTGAATATCAAAAATTTACAGTAAACAGCAGTCTACTGACACACTAATGCAAAAAACACATAAACATCTAAGACTTCTAAGAAATGTATATAAAAAATCTAACCCTAACCCTAAGACTTTTGCACAGTACTGTATATTATCTTTTCTTTTCTTTTCTTCTCACTCCTCCAACATGGCGTCATGTTCCTCGCGACCATTGGCAGCCATTCTCCAAACATTCTGTCACAGACATCTATTCGCTTTACTCACATGGCGGCCAGATTTGATTTATGTCATGTTTGGGGCAGGAAACCCGACCCAAAAGACAGGAAAGCAGATGTAAATAAATAGAGGCAAACTTGACCGGTCTTTGGACCAAAAAAGTGTTTCAGCCACTAAGGCCTATTTTCTATATTTCTGAATAAAGGTGCAGTGGAGCACAATGCTGCTGATCTGTTATGGGACCTGAAAATGGGATGTGCATATAATTCAGGGTTCCCACACTGATTTTACAATTAAATTCCAAAACTCTTTTCCACAACTTTACACCAAATCTTCTTGACTGCACTATTGCAGTGTAATGTAAAGCAACCTTTACTAATGCCATGC